>NW_012027373.1:29519-79816 GCF_000956235.1 Wasmannia auropunctata
CTCCCGCCGATATCACGCGTTCCTCTTCCTCCTCCCGACTTCTCGATTTACGTTCGCTGTATGGTCCTGTTGCGTGGCTCAGTGGCGTAACTCCCATCGATACTTTTAAGACTTTTATCCCGGATAAACGCGCAAAAAGTCCTCGTAATTATCCTATACGGTTAGTCGAACGAATTGAAAAGTGCACATCTGCGCGAATGAACGTGATATTCGTAACCAAGGGGAATCTCGCTAGTAGCAGTTCGAAGCAGTGCAACTTTATTGTTTGCGAGGTAACGGAACGAGGGAGGGTGTAAATAGTGACGGATTTTTTTCTATCTTTCCTACTAGCTAATTTCAAGTTTACAAGATATGATTTTTCAGTAAAAGAGTACTTTCCACTTTTAAATATGTATAAAACTTAATTAGAGTTTCCATGAGTCATGTATACGGGGTTTTCATAAAAAACTAAAACCTACATTTGCCTCATCTTTTGGGTAAATAGTGGGTAAGTGTCCCACCCTATGGGACAATTACAAAATACATAATTCTTAACTCCTAATCGATCTTTCTTTTGACAATTTGATTAGCTAAAGTAATTTATATTAATTTCTTTACTCTGCCATATGTAAATTTTTATTTATTGGTAAATAATAGTAGTAATATTATTTGCTAGTATTTCTTATTAAAAATCACATTTATTCTGGATCTTGTCATTAGAAAAGCTTTTCTAATATTTGTCATTATTTATCCAACTAAAAATTGTCATTATTTGCCCCGGGAGCTACTTTTTTGTTTAATATTTTACTGAGAGGAATAAAATTAATACAAGCATAGGAATTATATCAAAATAGAGGAAAAAGATACCGTATGACATAGAATAGGTTAGATTTCATTCAACGATTCAGTAATTTAAAAAATATAACTTCAAATATCAAAAAAAGATACAGGTTTTATCTGATTTTACGAAAGCAAAATTTTAAACTTTTCCGCTAGCTATATTTGGCTTTTGATTTTTACTGCTTTTTCAGAAGATGATTAGATGCTTGAGAACTATCTTTCTATTAATGCACGGAAAAAACAATTTTGCTGAATCCAGATCTGAAAATAATTTTTGTTCAATAATCAAAATTATTTTGTGCGAAAGTCAAAATGATTGGTAGAATATCAAAACGTTTTATAGCAATACTCAGTTTTAACATTTCAACAAATTATTTTGATGATTCAATAAAAAATTATTTTCAGATTTGTTTTTAGCAAAATTTTTAGGTCTTTCAATAAAATCGTTTTTTCCGTGTGAGTGGTAAAATAAACGCGGGAAAGAGGAGAAATTCAAAGTGACACTATTTGCCCCTCTCCCCCTCCCTTCTCTTATGCACTTCGATTCGTGTTTCCCAAAGAAAGCGCGTCAACACGAGGAAACATTGTCGAAACTTATTCTTTTCGTGCCATTCTGTTTGACGAAAGATTCCTAATCAATCGTCTCAACCGGCGGAAGGGGTGGGGAGGGGAGGGGGAGGATTAACTTAATTCCGGAAGTCTGCAGCTGCAGCATTCGCGTCGCCGCTAAATGAGAACTGTTTGTAACCATATGAGCTAAACCGACGTCGAGGCCTCCATCTCAATTTCTTCTCTCCCGGCGCGTTATCTCCGGCGGAATGCACACCGGGAAATACGTGACGGGTCTCTTATGGTTTCGCAGTCGGAGTTCCGGGCAATGGTTACGCTACTGCCGGGGGAGAGAGAGAGAGAGGGAGAGAGAGACAGAGAGTGCGTAAAAGAGCCCCGCGTATAGGTCGCCTCGGGTGTTCGGCCGGGCACGTATAACGCGCAAAACGATGAGCTAGCGGGGCTGACGCGCCTAATTAAGTATGCTAATCGTCAGGCTAAAACTCGTTACTCGTACGAACGAGCCTGGAAATCCACGGGACGCGCGCAAAAGGACTTCTCGCGCGCGCATCGCGCGCACCGCGTGAGAACCCGCGCGGTTGATCGTAACGAGCGGACGCCGCCGCCGCCGCCGCCACTGCCGCCGTCGCCGCTGCCGCCGCCGTTCGGCGTGCCCTTAACGATATAGCGAGAGAGAGAGAGAGAGAGAGAGACTCCTCTTACACCGCCTCTTCGCGGTCGTAACGAACTTCCGATCCACACACGGTCTGTAATGACGCTCCCGGTATAAATGCATTCGCGACCGCCGTCGCCGCGCCGAGTCGGAGAGTATCCCTCGTTTCGAGTTATCGCCGACGGATAATGGCATCGCCATCCGAGCGAGCCATCGAGCGTGTCGCGCGATTTATCCCCCCGATTACCTAATCGCCGGCTGTTCATGCCGCAATTAAATAGTCAGCTATGCAACGACTCGACTTATAAGCGCGCGATTGGACTTCGCATTGACCTTAATCGTCGCTAATTTAGATTGCGAAATGAGGATCGACAAAACGAAAATCCCGTCTGGGTTTGTGCGATACGTTTTTACACTCGCGTGTCTTAATACCCGCGACGCAAAATCATTGGTGCGATGCCTCCCCATCCCCTCCCCCCCCCGTCCCCCGGTCGATCACGTTTCACGCGCGAAAATTATCGCGGCGAAAAGAGACTTTCAATTTACATCGCACACGTGATGATTGTCGATGAATTACACGTACCGTTGGCTAAATTTATTTAGGCAGAATTATCTCCTCATTAAATAATGAACTCGCGATCGTGGCGCGATAAGCACGAATATAGCTGTCATCATTTAAAAACTACGGACTACAGTTATATTTTCTCACATTCTGCCAGATTACGAGATAGCATTGTTCGGCGTCGTATGTACAGAGACGTTTCGATTCGCAAGCAAGGCGCGCGAGTTTTCGAGACCCGAACAACAGCGAAACCGAACGTAACGAATTTCCTGCGGTAATAACGCGTGCAGGCACACGGAGCGTAACATATAAATTACGATGATCGCCGACGAATTCATTGCGACGATTATATCTTCAGTGCCATCGCCGTCGTGCGCGCGTGTGTGCGCGCAGCGCGGTTTATTTTCCAATTAACACAATACACGCTGGATTTTACTGGGCGCTTAATAGCCGATAATTTATTGTGATCAGCGTAAGTGTCGGCTCGTGGCGTGTATGTACCTCCTTCCCCCCGTACGTGGCTTCGGCGCTGTAAAACGGGATCGTTTTCCTGATCGTTCGTATACGCGCCATTCGCGCGCGTACAGTACGATTCCTCACTTCACGACGTCGCAAATTTCATTAAGCCATCCGGTAGCGATAAATCACGCACGGGGTGCGCGTGTTCGAGCGTGCAGCGCGCGCGAAACGCGCGACGCACGGATAAAGCCGGATTTATGGAGGCCCGACGTGAGAAATTGAAAGGGGGAAGGAGGGGGGAGGGGAGCGGGATCGAAAATACATATTTGTCGCGAATCGTGGGATTTTTGCTTCCGGATGTTCTCTCGCGCGAGAGAAACTCTCTCAGGATGAGGAGTATAGCTGCCGGGGTTTAGTCTTTAAATGCCTCAAGCTGCGAACGAGTAATTTCCAACGCGAATACAAAGAATCCCTATAACAATGCGTTTCGATTCTTGCGAGTCGCTCGACTTCAGCGGTGAGATGCTTCCCTACGTATGAGAGGAAGAGAAAGAGAGAGAGAGATACCTCATTAAAGAATTATAATTCTATTTAAATACAATTATAATTAGATGCAATTACATAATTTGTATAACTGCTCCGCGCGGAGGTTATTATGATATTTTCAAAATTGCTTTCCTACTCCGGGAACGTCGAAAATGACTCGCGCGCGGCATTCGCTCCTTAATTCTGCCATTTTTGTCTGAATTATTCGCAAGAACGCGCGCGCATCATCTCTTTCGGAAGGTCTGATGAGATTTTAATTCTTCAACGAGAGCAGAGGGTCTCCCTTGTTCTTGGATCGCTTTGGCCGGTGCAATTTGTAGCGGAGGCACGGAGAGAGAAGCTCTGAAGTGAGCGAGCAGGGAGACAGTTGTGCATGTGCGCGGGCCCACACACCTTGAAAATTGCTAACTATTTTCATCGTCCCGAGGCGGCCATTGTCTTTAAGCGCGAGTCACCTTTTTTTAAGTCCTGTGCATTACGGCGCGGGACTCGATCGAACTTATAAAAAAAAAAACCAACTAATCGTAATCCCGTCGGGGCTAATCGCCGCGCACGGAAAGAACGATTTTGCTCAATCATCTAAAAATTTAGATACTAAAAATAATTAAGATCACATCGAGATAATTATGTGAAAAACTGTAGCACGATGAATAGTGTTGCAAAAAGTTTCGATTAATAATTAAGATACCAAGACCATACCAAGATAATTATGTAAAAAAACTGAAGCACGTGCGGTGAATAGTGTTCAGCAAAAAGTTTTGACATTCCAGCAACCAGGCTGAGCGTCTTACATAATTATTTTGGCAATCCAACAAAATTATTTTTGCAGATCTACAGCTACATTTTTAGATACTTCAAAATCAAAATATTTTTTTCCGTGCGATAATATGAATCTCTTAGCAAATTTTTATTTATAAAACCTTGTGTAATACTTTCAGAAATTATTCAAGACCGCGACAGAATATTATTATTATTGTAATTTTACGTGTTCATATAATAGTAAATTAAGCAGTTGAATTTTTTACACAACATTTTTATATTCTGGCAATTAGTTTAAATTTCCAATAAAATTATTTTCAGATTTGTACCCAGCGAAACTTTTGGATCTTCCAGCAAAATCGTTCTTTCCGTGCAACATTAACAAATGACGAAGTTTAACCTTATAATTAGAATCGTGAATTATTAAACAAAGTACACGAAACACTTACGAGATCTCCCCTTCATATTCATATTTGAGCGCCTGAGGTACCGAGTTCTTTAATAAAGAATGATGTTCTAAAATCATTTCGGTTCGTTGACTTTTCATTGTAAATATCCGTTTTATCGCGATTATTTGTTATACGAGTTAAACGATTCACAATTACAATTAAAGGATAACTTTGTTAGATATAATTTAATAATATTCGCTCAACAATTCTTAGGAGAAAAAACAATTATAAATGTACAAACTGCAAACGCTGAAATCTGCACGAGAAATGAAAGTTTTATTGTTAATGACAAATATACCAAACTGAAACTTTTTTGTCTTATTTTTTAACATAATCTTCAAGCAGATTGAAACATCTTATTACAAAGTTTAGTGGTTTTAAATAATTTTGAAATAGTTTTAAAATTAGTCTGGAAGAAGTCAATTTCTTGCATCATTTTCCACATCCTTTCATTAGTGAGAAAAAAACGTTTCCCTCGGCTGTTAGTTTAGTTAGAAATTAAGTGTGTTTGCAATTTCCTGTAATTTTATGCGACGATCAGTATCGTGAAAGTTGTTCAACGTGACGTTTATTGACGGCATTGCGTGCAGTCGCTCGACTCTCTATCGTTTCTCGTCGAATGATATATCCTCTCTTCTTAAACTGTTTACATCTCAGACTTATTTATATGAAATTATATTTTCACACTTTTATTATAAATTTCCAGTGATCTTTGTCTTGCATCCAAAAATTGAATAACTACGCGCATATCTCTGTACACGGAAAGAACGATTTGGTTGAAAAATCTAAAAATTTAGCTGAATACAGATCTGAAAATAATTTTTGTTCAATAATCAAAATAATTTGTTAAAAATAATAGGAATTGCTATAAAACGTTTTGATATTCTAGCAATCATATACGTATTTTGACTTTTTAACAAAATTATTTTGATTATTGAACAAAGATTATTTTTTGATCTGGATCCAGCAAATTTGTTCTTTTTGTGTAGATCATTAATCGCAAACTGAAAAATAATTGACATCCACACGCGATAATAAGTAAATAGTAGTAATCATTGTTTTACTATACGGAAAGAGCAATTTTGTTGAAAGATCTAAAAATTTTGCTAAAAACAGATCTGAAAATAATTTTTTGTTAAATCATCAAAATAATTTGTTGGAATGTTAAAACTGATAAGCATTGCTATCAAATGTTTTGATGTTTTAGCAATCACTTTGACTTTTACACAAAATTATTTCAATTATTGAACAAAAATTATTTTCAGATCTGGATTCAGCAAAATTGTTCTTTCCGTAGATAAATAACGTTTTTAAGATTTACCGCAGGGACGAGCCGAACTATCGATATAGCACTAATGTTATTAAAATTAAAAAGAAATTAATCGCTGCATAATGTCTTTTAACTTAATATTTCATTAAGAGATTTTATTAACTCATTGTTAGTCAAAGTTAATCTGAGATCTCGAGTTGACGATCCGAAGTAAATAACGATTCATTAAAGACGGCGACTCGAACAACATCGGGATGCACCTGCTGTCCACTTTTAAATGCTGCGCGGTCTTTTGCGGATGGCCGAGCCCGCCGGTCGCATGACATCGTGGTGATTATATGGGCCGGCGTCTTCGCGTTCCGCACGAGGGATCGGCCGTGACGGCTCCGTTCATAAAACAGACCCGATAATGAATTCATTACACGTTGCGCTCAGGTGCCCCGATAATTACGAACACAGTGACCACGATCGTACTGGAAAACTGACGGTAGGAGGGCGACGCCGACGGGGACGTGTGCCAATCAGTGCGAGGGTCCCGTAATCGCTAATTGCACGGACCACCGGTCAGAGTAAACTGTTTTCTACGTTACTAAGTGGCAAACTCGAAATTTATTGATACGTCCGGCTTTATTATCCATAATTAGCGGGACAGATTTGACATACCGCAAAGTCGCGGTCAGCTTCTCACCGCCAAGTTACGCCTTCGAGAATCCGAATAATTATTTGGCGTCGACTTCACTGACGTTATGAATATTAAGGAAACTCGGGAAAAAGTGACGCGTCTCCTCTTTGCGTCTCGCTCGACTTGTTTCATATTTATGCGCTCGCGGAGCGCCCGTTAAATGATTTGCGACAGAGCGTGCCTGCCGATTGAATATCTGGTTGATCGCCGAATCAGAGATGTAATTTGTATTATTAAGGCCGACAATATATATTTAGCGTCGTGGCCCCGGGTTACCAACGGTTAGTTGCCTGTAGCGCTGAATGAATGGTTCGTTAGTACCTTCTCGACAGCGAAATGCTTATATACTTATAATAAATACAATAAACTTCTCGGACTGCCTTTACCAGATACCGCAACACGTGATAACAAAGAAAATTCTCTCTACCTAAATCTTTTTAAGCCACGATAATACAGTTGAACCTTGATAACTCGAATCTCAAGGGAAGAAAAAACCCTTCGAGTTATATAGATTTTCGACTTATCGACATTCGAGTAGAAAAAGGTTAACATATGAAAATTCGACTTACGGAGGCTTTGTACGAGAGTTTATAATTTTTCGATTATAATGGCTTTTAGAGGAAAAAAATCAATATCTGACAGTGAATTATTTATTGCATACATAATTATATGTAATAATAAATGTAATCATAAAACAAAGTCCCAGTCTATTAATCATGATTACACATAGCTATACAACTTCGAATTATAGAGCAACAACAGAACAACAGTAACAATAGAAGTTCGACTTATTATATTACAGAGGTGAACTTAGACTTGTAGAGGTCTGGCTACTTTAAATTCGAGTTGCAGAGGTAAAATAATACATCTAAATACCTGACAAACAATTCGAGTTAAGGTTTTATTTCGATTTAGAGGTTTTTCGCAGTGGAGCGAAAGGGAATGAACAAAATTTTTGTCTTATAGAGGTTTTCGAGTTGTAGAGATTCGGACTTATCGAGGTTCGATTGTATAATAGTCATTTTTTTTGGTCTTGACAGATAAACTACACGAAAATGATGTGACATCTGCATTACAAAAATACAATTGTATATTAGTTGATATATTTCAGTTTATACACTCTCATTTGCAACAATATCACTAAAAAATTATCATTTTGAGTTGCAGGCAAAGAATGAATATAAAGAAAGAAAAAGAGAAAACGTACTTTAAAAGAATATACTTTTATTCCTCTGCAATCAGTTATTACATCAAAGATGCATTTCGAAATTGATAATACAAAATTTTAATGATTCAAAACATTGAAATTTATTTTCTAGAAATTTCAAAAATCTTTGTTTTTCTCGAGTTGTATTGATTATAATGTAGCAAATGAGCGATATATGTATATTACGGTATAAATATTCCTGTGGCGTTCCTATTTTCGTCGTTTTATTTGAGAAATATTTTATTTTCACGCTACACATAATCCGTTCGGTTTTCAGTAATCGTCACTCTCAGTCGAGTTTCGAAAACGCTTGAAAGATATTTGCGCATGATCCAGTTTCGCGATTCTTAAAACACAAGATTTACATAGCGTTAGATTTACATAGATTACGAATGATCGGGGAAACGCGTTATCTCCATAATTCGCGATATTTACGTCGTGATAAATGCATTATGTACGCACGCACTTCAACCACGTTTCGGCGAGCTTGAGCGATACGTGTCAACGCCGTAATGGCTGAAAGTCGTAATCGCGGCTTTCAACAAGAACAAGAGCTGAGCGAACTGTTAAGTGAACGCCCGTAAAGATTCGTTGAATGTGTGTTATGCTAAGTGGGCAAGGCGTTTACTTATACGCCACGGTGGAGTTGGGAGCACGCACTGGAGATGCTATCGAAACGGTTTCCTTGTCGTGTCGGCGCTATTTGTGCAGCGTCGCGGCAGCTCGTAGAAAATGTAAATTATATTCATTAAACGACGGATACATCGCAGTCACGTACCTCGTTCATTGTCAATTTTTATTTTGCCTCTTGCACAACTAGTTTCCGCACTGAAATATTCAACGATGCAACTGCAGTTGCGCCACGAAAAACGCTGTCAAAGGCTTCGTTCAATTCTTATCTTTCGTCTAAAATTAAAATTCTTTAAAATTCGTACTGTCAAAATTATATACCCAATTTGAATCACTTTTAATCAATTTTAATCAATCCTATAATATATAGATCATTACTGTTCCTATACTCAATATATTGTCAATTTAATCAAAACAAAATGGCGTTGAATAATTTAACTCAAGAAATGTATTAAATTTGATTTAAATTTAGTTAATATAAACATTGTTTACTTTAAAATTGAGCAATAGAAATGGGTTGATCAGATGTGATTATTGTTTTAACCTCATGTTTCGAATTAAAATAATATACATTTTGACACACATGGAAGTTAAAAATAAAAAAACGTTATTTAATTCAAGGAATTGGATTAAATTTGCTCTTTTACAGTATTTGACAGTGTGCTATTATATTTTAATAATAATAACTTATTATATTATATTCTCTATTAATTTATTATATGCGGCAAACTAGGTCATATGCGTGTTATTCTTTATACCGATTAGAAACTTAACTTGCCCAGAGATTAGATTAACTCTGTTTGTAGGTCATCTGATCTTGTATTTTCATATTTTTATAGCAGGAATACATAATCATTTCCTTCAAGATGATACAATGAATCATCCTGCGTTTAATAGACCACATCGAGTATTGTAGAAGGAGCTTTTTTAATCAAACTTAATAAATCGGCAAATCATCTTACATCTTTCATGATTATTGTAAATGAAATAAATACAGCAAACGTCTATGTGTTTTAATCAAAAAGCTACTTGTATACTTCAAATTGATAAATTGACGAATACTCTTGACATCGTCATTTTATCGTATCATTCGTGGCAGTACGACAATATTACGGGGAAAAGGGGGAGGCAAGCGTTTCTACGAAATTATGAGATAAACACGTACCACTTAATGAAGTTGAAGGAAACCCGTTTAGTGCGTGAAGTGATGCGGAATATCTGCGTTATTATGTTACAGTGTAAATTGCGCGCGACTGACAATTTTTCGATGCGGAGATTCTCGTCTCCAGCATGACTCCTGCATTACTGAGATTGAAGCAAATCAACAGTCGAAAAGTGATTGGATTTGAATTGTAAATACGAGTAGATTGTGATGACACACACACATACACACACACACACACACACACACACACGCGCGCGCGTTTAACATTCGACAACATTACGTTCTATAAAATAAAAAAAATCGGTTTCCCGAGTTCTAATATATTGACTTTTCCAATCGCCAGATTGGCTTTAATTAACTGTATATACAAGTAAGGGATGGGAGAGCAAATAGTGACGGATTTTTTCTTCTCTTTCCTACAAGTTAATTTCAAGTTTATAAGATATGATTTTTCACTAAAAGAATACTTTCCACTTTCAAATATACAATAAACTTAATTAGAGTTTTCATAAGTCATATACACGGGCTAGATTTTCATAAAAATTGAGACCTACATTTGTCACTATTTGTCCCACCCTATGGGTAAATAGTGACACCCTATGGGACAATTATAAAATACATAATTCTTAACTCTTAATCGATCTTTCTTTTGAGATTTTCATTAAATAAGGTAATTTATATTAATTTTTATACTTTGCCATATGTAAATTTTTATTTATTAATAAATAATAGTAGTAATATTATTTGCTAGTATTTTTTATTGAAAATTACATTTTTTCTGAATCTTGCCTTGTAACTAATCTCACATTATTCCAAATAAATTAGAAAAATCATATTCAAATATTAAAAAAGCTTTTTAACTGGTCATTATTTACCCAACTAAAAATTGTCATTATTTGCCCCAGGAGCTACTTTTTCCTTTAAAACTTTACTGAGAGAAATAAAATTTAATATACAAGCACAGGAATTATATGAAAATAGAGGAAAAAGATACTGTATGACATAGAATAGGTTAGATCTCATTCAACGATTCAGCAATTAAGAAAATATAACTTCAAATATTAAAAGAAAGATCCAGGTTTTACCTTATTTCACGAATGCAAAATTTTGAAACTTCTCCGCTAGCTATATTTGGCTTTTGATTTTTACGGCTTTTTCAGAAGATGATTAGATGCTTGAGAACTGTCTTTCTATTAACGAGTAGTAGTAAAATAGATGCGGGTAAAAGGAGAAATTTAAAGTGACACTATTTGTCCCCCTCTCCTCCTTCCCTTACGATATCACTCGCGATCGAGAAGAGAAAAAAAGGAGGAGAGTTGGAAGAAAAGCGCGCAAGAACATAATTTGATCAATTTATTTAAATAATTCATTAGCCTGCACGCCGTCAAAGGATCCCGTAATGACGTAATTGAATCGTCATTATGCGTAAAAGGTATCGTAATTACAGAGACGGAATCGTTGTAAATATCGGATGAAACGTTATCGTCGGGCTATTTGTACTAGGCCTGTTAACAGGACAACCTGCTCGACTCGTTCTCCGTCTCTCTTTCTTTTTTTGATTAATCATCAATAACCTCGGTGTGAAGTTGAGCATCGGTACCGGATTAAAGATGACGCGTCTATCTCGCGTTTATATAGCCTCCATTCTATCAACGTTTCGTGTAGCTACGACAGAGCTTTCATTTAATCCTTTAAACACGATAATGAATTGGAGACGACACTGCGTGAAGCCTCTCGCTCGATTGGACGATGCATGAAAAGAAGTAATCCCTTCGGCGATTTAAATAATTTGATAAACTACTTCGTGTAATTTCGTGTACTTTTCGCAAAATTTGTATGTCATCCTGTCAGATAGGATTCACCACTGACCGCAATCCCTCGGGAAGTTTTCGTGATTGATCGATCTCGCGAGAGGATATAAAATAATGACTGTCCTCGTCCCAAAACATTAACACTAATCGATTCGGAAGATCAGCTCCGTCCTCCGTCAATCGGATGATTGATATTTCGATCTAACTTTGGAAACACGATTATTATACTCATACTTTATCGTAGAGGATAATTAGATATGGTTAAGAGCAATTGCACCCGTTTTACAATTAATTTTATCCCCGTTTACGCGGACTTACGATCGGCATATGGCCATTAAGGCATCGTGCCAGCAGATAGCGAGTCGGACGATTGGCTTTCGATCGTCTCGGGTCAGGCTTTAAACACCGTTATTGTGGTCGATTCATCTTACGAGTCGATGCTTGACTTACTTCACTGACCCGGAGACCTAGTGAATGTGTTCTCGTGAATATCAAATGAGTGTATCGTGCAAAAAAAAAAATATAGGGTACGATCCGTGGCAGCGATAATATTTTATGCGATTAACGCGAATTTTCGAATATTATCGCATGCGTTAAATATACAGTCTTGGCCACAAGTATAAAGTGCCCTCAATTTACTGCACTTTCTTGGAAAAGACGATAATAAGAGCCAAAGCAGGATTAACAATAAAAAAAATTGAAATGCTATAGAAAAAATTAATTATTTAGTTCAACTTATTATTGCGAAAATTATTTTTTAACAAAACTGTTTTTAAATTTATTTTTCGTTAAATATAAAACATTAATTATGTTCAATTTGTGGGAACGATCAGAAATTTAATATTGCAGAAAGCTACACGGAAAGAACGATTTTGCTGGAAGATAGAAAAAAAAATCTGAAAATAATTTTTTTTGTAACACAATCAAAATAATTTCGTTGGAAAGTCAAACTGATTGTTAGAATATCTAAACTTTTTACAGTAATGCTTATTATTTTTGAGTTTTCAACAAAATATTTTGATGGTACTCTAAAAATTATTTTCAGATTTTTTTTATCTTCCAGCAAAATCGTTCTTTCCGTGTAGTGATCAATTATTTATTTTGAATATTAAAAGTTCTGAACAACAGTGCTTTTAGTACTCGAAATAACTAATTTCCAGTATTAAATTGGCTAGTATATATTAAAATAGATTTCTGCATGTATACTTAAAGGCCAGAGCTGTAATAACGCGAGCACTAAAAGCGCGCAATAATAATTCTGCAATCTGGCATCTCATACACGTACGTTCGCTTATTTGCATGCAAATCGCGACATAACATACATTTGATGGACTGTAACTGGCGGCTCGTAAAAATTAAATAAAGATTTATATATATATATATGTATATATAAACTTCTACGTATATATGAACTCCTATGTCCGACGCGATTCTCGTCAGGTATAAGACATTAAAATAAATATGTTAAATGTCTTCGCTCGAAAATAGTTTATTTTTAATACGCATTTCACTTCGTATATTACACAAGAAATCCTATCTCGCGCGTCGGTCTGAAATACGCACGAATCTTGAAATACATACGTATTGCAATATACGGTCGCAAATAATTCTAAGCGCAGCATTTGAAATACGAGATTGCGATAATTTGCATTTTATCGCAGGAGCTTTCATATCCGGATATTTGCATCTTTCTCTCTTGCAAATTGCGATATATTTGCTTTGACGGATCGGACATCAAAGGACGTAGGGCACTCAGCGGCGGCATTTCGCGTTAGTGAATTATTCCGCTAATAACGTCCAGGTTTCTTCGCGTTCCTTTTTTTTGTTCTTTGCGCGAGTTTCGCGATTTAATCTTGTAACTTTATGACGCTGCCACGTTCCAAATATAACTTTATACATTTTGTGCAATTCAAATTGCGGCAATATAAGATAATTCTGTGCACAAAATTTACATTTTATGGACGCTGCGGAATATTTCCTGCTTTCTCCACGTTCTTTGTATTTTTTGCGTATAGCAAGAGACTTGATTTATTCGATCGAACAAGTTGCATACCAAGGATTTTAATACCGGACTATTTTGTTAGTCCTGTTCAATGTATCCGAAATCCGCGATCGAAATCCGCGTTTTCGATGATGACATGAGAGATGATAATGATGATAAATCATTATTTATCAAGCGCTCCGGGATAAATTCCCCTTAAGCGCAGATGACTTAAGTACATAAGAAAAGCACGCTGTAATCATGTTTGCAAAGATTTACAGTGAGTGACAAGATTTGCTATTTATAATTAATAAGAAATTAAAATTAAATAAATTATAAGGGTAGAATTATAATAACATAAAAAAATATAAACTGAAAATAAAGTAACATAAAATAAAATTAAATAAATGAGATTACATTAAAATAAATAAAATTAAGCATTAATTGCCGAATGGTGATCGAACAGAGAGAGAGAGAGAGAGAGAGAGAGGGGGGGAGAAGGAGGGGGGGAGCAACAGTTTTAATTAAAGCGCGATGATTCACATTTATCTGCCGCGACGAATATTCCTCGCAATATTATATCCTGAGATTGGCTGTTAGAAATGCAGAAGCGAGAGACAGAAGGCTGCTTCGAGAAATCGTGCGGATGAGAAAGCTGACGGGAAGATTCTTAGGAAGAGAAAATGGATGATTAATCATGGGGCTCGCGTAATAAGCCATTAGATTCCCGTAGTTCGCGCGCGCGCGCGCGCGCGCGGACGACTGCGAGATAGTTTCCTCAGGCTAATAAAGCCTGCACACAATCGTTTCCCTCTTTCCCGCCCTCCCCTCCTCCTCCTCCTCCCCGCGGAAGACGATGAAAACCCTGACCTAGACTTAAGTAGGTATGGAGGTAAGGTCGAGGTCACTTTCGTGTTTCCCGTCCTCCCGCGGTGAGAGGGTACGGAAGTTATAAGCGCGATTACAGATCCGCCGCGCTGACGAATCGAGCAGCGAGAGAGAGAGCTTTCACTTCGAGTTGCACGGTTGCGGCGCCGTCGACGGCTGTCATCGGGACGAGACCGGTAAAACGATGTATATACATGTAGCCGAAGGACTTGAAGAGATAACTGCGCTCTCCTTTCGAGACGACTCGAGATCAATCGACTGGAAGCGCGGTTAATAAGTCGTGAAAAGAGGCCTCCGTATATCGCGTGGAATATAGAATTATCGATATGACTTTCGCTTCGTTCCCATTCTCCGCATCGCGCGCGTCGATCGAAACGCCACTTGGCACGACTGAAGATCGCGTTGGCTGCTGCTGCTGCTGCAAGTCGGCAGCGAGACGGGGAGGATATAACAAAGGTCGGGGGGTCAAACGTCGGGATATATTCTCCGTAAAACAATCCATTGAACGCACTAAACGCCGGCGTGTCCGTCCGCTCGCAGCGGCCAATGGCAGGCTACTAATTAAGGGCTCCAGGGTCATCATTACCGAGTCTCATTGCCGTTGAGTAGAGGCGATTTAACGTTTACCTAACCATCAATGGCTATCTAAACGCTCGCGGGATTTGCCGATTTTCGTGATTAACCAGAGCAATCGAGAAAATTGATTAATGATGATGTTGGAAAAATTGTATCGATTTTATTAAAAACTTACGTTCTTGCGAGAAATAGGATAAGGGTACTCTTTAGACGCGGGGATCGGGCACTTCCGAATAATTTATTATAAATAATTCAAATAAATTGAAGAACTAAAGACTCGTGTAGGAATAAATCAAATACGGTATATTGAAGTAAGATCTATCGAGCCGACACGGGGTGTTGATGTGAATTAATTTTTACAATATTCAATCATGTACCAACTGCGCGCCGCAATATTTATCGGTCTTGAAACACAGTTCTTATACACGAAGCCGCAATCCACTTGTAACTAATTAAATTGACGAGCAATTTAATATATTTTGATGCTAATGTGCATTTATAAGAATCTCTTCCTCTGAATCTGTAGAGAAATTTACCCGTGTCGGCTCGACAGGCTTTATTTCAATATATTTGATATAAATAATTATTATAATTTTCATCGACTGTCGCATAACACATAAATTCTTTAGCGTTTGTATTAGCTTTCAATCAATCGACAACTGTTTTTTTTTTATTTATTAGCAGCAACGCTACACATTTTATTGATATCATGAATATCAGTAATAAAATATGAAACTTTAATTCAGAAATATGTCTTTAAAAATTTACTCAAAGTTTAACCTGTAAAGACTATCTTATGGTTTTTACAGGAGGTAGTAAATAGCGTTAGATTTCATGGAAAAAACAAACATGATCAATTAAATATGTTTTTCCGATAATCTGAGCTGCAACTAGACTCGTAAGATCTAATTATGATATGACTAATTTTCATTCAATTAAAATTAAAAAAATGTAAAATAGTACGGAAATTGAATAAAATTATAAAGTATTCTTTATGATTTTATTATAAATTATAAATATGTTCTTGAGATTGTGTTTAATATTTTTCTGACTAAAAATAGAAATTTTTATAGTGACATAGAGTGACTCAGAACTAGTGCCCTTATCTAAGACAAAAAGCGAAAACAAAACATGTTGTCGCACGAAAATATTATGTAATTATTTAAAGATTATGTATAAGTAGTTTTTTGTCCTAACATTGAGAATGATTCTATTTGGGTCAAAATGTCTGTTAACTATATTGTAATATAAAAGTTATTTTTACTTGGAGCAAAAAGCACCGTGCTTTGGCTCACAGTCTTTTATTTCTTATCAATTTATTATGTAATTATGTTAAATATTAAATAAATCAAAGTTGGAAGGTAAGAATTGCGAGTAAACTATAACACAAATATTAATATTAATTGACTAACTGGAATGATTAAATGCCGTTAGTGTGTAAAACAAGCACGGAAAGCCGCCGTATATTATTACCTTGTTATCTATTGCCGGTGGACTATCGTAACAAATTTCACAACAAATTTACTCTTATCTGAAGGTTTACGATGCAGCGGAGCTTGCACACGCGCAAATCCGCATTCCGCGCGCTTCGCCTTCCCCCGATATATTCAGATTCTTTCGCGTCGATCGAAAGAATTAAGTGCGATCTCATTAAGAATTCGTAACGAAAGGCCGGAGAGGAATCCGCCAAGACCGAGTGCTCGTTAAGCACTTCTTTACGTGGTAACGGCGCGGTTACACGCGGCGCCATCGCGCCATTGTATTGCCGTTATTCAAATTCGTTCGTGGAATTCCGGGGGAGGGGGAAAGGGGGGGGGGCGGGAGCCGACGTGTGTCATTTACCCGGAATAGTTTTCCCGCGAGCGGCTTCAGTGCCGCGAAATGACAACGTAGTTTCATCCCGGCGGGTTAAAATCGCGCCGTTGGTAGATACACGCATCGACACGGTCGGGGGTATACGCGACTTTAACGCGCACTTTGTTGCGCCCGTGCCGATTTTTACGACTGTCACCGACCGGTAAACTAATCCGCGTTGAATACTTCCGCGCGGAGACTCGGAGAGAGATTACCTTCTTCGCGGCGCGCTCGCGTGCGCACGAGCGGAGACCCGTGGCCCTTCCGTCGCGTATATATGTACGAACGCAGCGTGAAGTACACCTACGTGCGGGATAGCGATAAATTTAGCCGTACCCGGTTGTATACACCGTTGGAGATATACATCGTCTCCCGCGCGTTAAACGCCCCGAGGTCGTAATCCTTCCGTCACCGATGAAAGTGTACGGAAGAGCCGCGAGAGAGAGAGAGAGAGAGAGAGAGAGAGAGAGAGAGAAAGAGATTCAATTGCGTTATCAAAGCCCGCGGCGCTAGGGTATGAAAATCGAAATCTGGTGGCACGTCTCTCTCTCTCTCTCTCTCTCTCACCGCTCATTCCAGCGCGGTTTACGCGTGTACCATTATTATTACGCGCGGGTATCTGCGAATTTCGTTCCACTTCCGGTTTTTTCTTTTTAGAAAAGTGGGACGTACCTAGTTTAACTATTTTAAAGATTTTTATAATTATTTGATTATTATTTATAAAATTTGATTATTTTGCAGAATTATTTTGCGTATCGTGTGGGACAAAACATCGAAATTCAATATTGCGGGTCAATATGACAAATGCAAAAATATAACACCTTTCTTTTGGTTAAAATCTGATCCGTTCCTAATTTGAATAACGGCATGTAAAATATTCTGAATTCTAATACGAATTATAAATTAAACTATTAATGAACGGTAATTTTCATTGGCCTTTGCTGACAAATCCTACAACATGCGTCATATGAATAAAATTATATTTCGAATTCTAGTATACAAATTATACGTAGATTGAATTATATTATAGATGAACGGTAATTTCTTTTTTGACATTTAATATGTATATAAATAAAATTTATATTTTAAATTCTGATGTGAATTATGAATGAATGACAACTTTTATTGGCCTTTCCAATTGACAGATATCTACGACATGATCTATTTAGTGCGTGTATATGTAAAATAAAATAACATAAAATTTTGAATTTTGGCACGAATTGCAGATCGAATTATAGATAAACGACAAATTCCGTTAGCCTTTGCTGACAAATACCTACCAACGATACGTGATCTATTTAATACGTATGTAAAATAAAATTATATTCTAAATTCTGACATGAGTCGTAAATCGAATTTTAGATAAAGGTAAATTTTATTGGTCTTTGTTGACAAATTACACAGATATGATGATCTATGTAACATTTTAACACGTATATGTATATGCAACAATACGCGATTTACTTTACTGTGTCCGCGGCGTGATAGTAGCTAGGATACGTATTAAAATCGACGTAGGTATACATTTGCGTTTGCCTCGCATCTAAATGCGCGGTAATAAACAAGCGCGATGTGTAATTATCTTTTGAATGAAAATATCGCGCTGTGCGACGTTATCATTCCACCTGACATCTTCCACTCGGCAAACAAGAAGCAGCCTGGGAAGCGTCATCTGGCTCGCGGCACGCACACACGCGCGATTTCCTACTGCACTCGCGTGCGTGTAGAAAATAGAAAACTGAATAGAAATATTGTGTCAACCGCTAAAATGACTGACACATACGACACAAGGACATTATGGCTGCAGACTCGTCAGCTGTAACTTCGGGCTTTAGCACCGAACTTTAATCTCGTATTCTTGTCTCGACGTATTAATATCCTACGACCTACCTACGCCATTCCATGTATGAAATTACGGGCATTCGTACCGCAGTATTTAAATTTACAATTTTCACCGCCACTTTCATTGCGCGACTTCATTGGAGTTAACTAACACGCAGAATCGCCGCAAATCGTCCGCGAAAAACCGATCGCTTTCGGGCGTCGGATAACAGAATACGCTCGATTGTCCATTAAAATTGTCTCTGTACATATCGAGTAGGGCTTGATTTGCTTCGAAGGCTTCGACATTCGAACTTGGAAGCTTCGAAGATTCGAAGCTTCGGCATTAAAATCTTCTTTCGAAGCTTGAAGTTTAAAATTAACTTTGGAGCTTCGAAGTTTCGAAAAATGCATTCGTGCAAATGATAAATTTATTCAGAAAATTTACAAATATTGTAAATAAAAAGAATTTATATATACATATATATATATATATATATATATGTACGAAATTATTCCTAAAAAATTTGAAAGTATTATAACCTGAAATATTTCCAATTAAACTTGATACACGTGTAAATAAGGAAAGATAATGACCAATAAAATAGTCTAATTAAGAAAATTCAAATTTTTAATGTATATTTTCCAAAACTTCGAAGCTTCGAATATTCGAAGTAGGTATAAAAGTAACAGATATCATCCTAATATCAAGTGACATAATCGGGGGCGGTCGAGCGCGCCGTGCAGGAAATCTATCGAAACGCAACCTGCGCGGTGGGCGGTCGGCGGAAGAAGGCGCGAATGTGCGTACCGCAATTTTCGCGCCGACGAGGATAAAAAGAGGGCCGGTTTACGACGCAGCGTGCGTATATATGTGGACAGGAGGAAGTAGCGCGATCGCGCCACCCGTCGCTCGGTGCCGTCCTCGCCTCGTCGTTGTCGTCTTGTATAAACCGGCCGGTCGAAGGTTTCTCCGATCTAACGGATCGGAATCGCTCGTGTGCACGTACACGCACGCACGCACGCACGCACGCATGCGCGCACGTGTGGGAAGATCGTGCGACGCGAGCCCGCGATCCGGGGAGGCGGTTTTTCGTCCCAGTACTCCACTTACGACTCCGTCCACTTAAATTGAGACTCGCCGCCGGCCGGCCGCTCGTGTAGCTGCTCGATGATCGACGACGGCACACATATCGGCGCGGCGCGGCGGTTCTTGCGCTGATCCGCGCCCGTGTGTTATACGCGGAACCACGCGCGTCCCTTGTGTATACAGAGAAATAGGGTACCTATATAAGCACGTACGCACACAAGTGCGAGAGAGTGGTACACTCGAGAGCGCGTCGCGAAAAGGAGGGTCGTTCAACTAATTAGCGGCCCTTCCTCCTGTTCCATATTTATTACGCCTCCGTTCGCCTGCAGCCTCTTCAGCTCTTCTACATTTTGCAGGCCCTCCTTTCATAGCCTTTTCATGAGATGGCACAGACCTAATTGGCCGTCGAGGCGAACGCTCCGTCGATTGAAACGCTCCTCCTCGCGCTCCGAAACCGGAAATCGTTTACCGGGAAAACTGAAACGGTGCACGCGACTGCAGCCTACTGAACGCGCGCGCGCTCGCAAAAAAGGCACTTGCTTCTCTTTTATTCCACCACTCCGTGGAGTGAGCTGCGCTCACGGGGGAACCTGCTTGCAAATAAATTACATGCGAGAGCGTTTCGATACGTCGAAAGCGCGCGGCGGATTAGCATTCTAAAAGTTCTCGTCCGGGTCGGATCAAACGGTAACGAATTCCGCGCGATACTCCGCGCGACGGCATCTCTGTTTCCCTGGAATTCAGGATCTCTCTCTTTGGATATACGGATCAGGTCGCGCTTGTTCGCCGAGGCACGACGAGGCGTGAATATCGGACGGTAATTGGCATCAAGAATTACCGGGACGACGGACGGGGAGGCGACGTTTTAACGTCGCGACGTCGTTTTATTTTCAGCCACATCACGTGGACTGCAATTAGTCGCCTTACCTGCAAATTATCGGCGCTCGATATCTCCCTCCTTCTCCCCAGAACATCAACTTTCGTTGTGATCTTGTGTGATACACTGTATGAGTATACAAACAGCGCAGCTTCTCGGCCGCACAGCTATATCCGCGCGCGTTCGCACGCGCTGTTATAGATCCGTTTTTATTACGATTAAGAAATCGCCGGATATCAGAGTCGCGCGCGCACACTATACATTTCCGGCAGCACGCCGTTCGATCGGAGCGAAATGATCGACACACGCGTAACAAATCAATAGCCACTTAGGATGAATTGGCACAGGATGTATTCAATAGCCATCGTTACTTTTATTCCATTATTCGTCCGCTTCCTTCGATAAATTCACTTTTCGATTGGCGCACCTAAATGGTCCTTGTTAATACATACGGTGAGTGTAAAAAGTATACAGGGAGATGTCCTTTAAGAAAATATAATTTTTAGAAAGTAAACATTAATTAGCAATTTATCAAAGACAAATACAACAGATTGTTATATATTTATCAAAAATTGTTTTATCTAAAATAATGTAATATTAAAATATGTTATTATTTTAATTAATATTACATTTTTTTAGATAAAATAATGTTTGATAAATATATAACAATCTGTTGTATTTGTCTTTGATAAATTGCTAATTAATGTTTACTTTCTAAAATATATATTTTCTTAAAGGACATCTCCCTGTATACTTTTTACACTCACCTTATGTATTAACAAGGACTATTTAGATGCGCCGAATCGAAAAATTTATCGAAGGAAGCGGACAAATATTTAATAATAATTTAATAATTTAAAATATGAAAAAATTATTTAGATGCACGAAAAGCATTCGGTTAGAATAATATATTTGGATTATTCTTTGTTTATAATAAAAACGTATCAGCTACTATTTAGTGTAAATTGGTAATTATTATTTATATTTTATAAATAGAGCTTTTACAAGAATTTTCTCTGTACGAATATTTTTTTAACACTGTTACGCGATTAGTCCGGCGATTGATTTAATTGACGGATAATTTTACGGTATTTCCGCACGAGCGAGTATATTCGCGTTACACGCGAGTGTAGTCACGTCTTTAATTTTCCGGTATGTTTTTATTATAAACAAAGAATAATCCAAATATATTAACAATATAAAAATCAAGCTCGCTCTTGTAATAACAATAAAATTGTAATAAAATTAGCCACACTAAGGAGCACTTTCTAACAAGGATGACAGCGTTTATTAATCTTGTATAAATATAAACTTTAAGAAGCGGTACATGTTTTGACTTAACTTAGTCTTCTTCAGCCGCAAAACCATTAATAAAAGGAAACGCAAGTCATATTTTCGGTATCGCAATATAAATTAATAAATATAATAATATAACATATTCGGTATCGCAATAAAAAATCAATAAGTATAATAAATATAAATATAAAGGAGCCAGAATCACATAGTCAATGTTAGAACCAATAAATTAATGAAATGTATAAAATTATAGTCAAAACAGTCAAAAAGTACTTGAAGAGTTGGTATTATCATATTGGTGTTCAATAATTCCGTAGCGGTCTCCTTGTCCAATGCGGAATTATTGAACACCACTACGATAATACCGACTCTTCAAGTACTTTTTGACTGTTTTGACTATAATTTTATACATTTTATTAATTTATTGGTTTTAACAATGACTATATGATTCTGGCTCTTTTATATTTATATTATATTTATTGTTATATTTATTTATATTTATTTATATTTATTGTAGGTACTTATTGATTTTTTGTTGCGATACCGAATATGTGACTTGCGTTTCCTTTTATTAATGGTTTCGCAGCTGAAGAAGACTAAGTTAAGTCGAAACATGTACCGCTTCTTAAATGTTTTATTACAAGATTAATAAACGCTGTCATCCTCGTTAGAAAGTGCTCGTTAGTGTGGCCATAAATATATTATCCTAATTGAATGCTTTTTGTGTATCTAAATAATATAATTTTTTCGTATTTTAAATTATTAAAATAATATATTTTAATTAATATTACATTTTTTTAGATAAAATAATTTTGAGAAATACCTAACAATCTATTGTCCATCTTTCGTCGTCATCGCGCGCGCATAGAAAGGGGAGTATATATATATATATGTATACAGTATCGCGGGAAATAGATCGCACAGGGACGCCCGCTTCTTTATCCTCGCACGCGAGTGTCCAGTCGGCCGTATCCCGCGATTTAATTAGTTTTTTGTCACGCGTTGAAATACGATATCGACTCGTATACAGTTATAACAGATCACGGCGAACCGGTACTGCGTGCGCACCGCACGATCGGGTGTGTATTCGTGTAACTTTTGCCTCGACCTCGAAAATCCTGCTGGCCAAATACGTCTCGCGGCGGTCTTTCAGCTTCGCTGCGAATACAGCATTGTCATCCCACGATATAACATCGGACTCGTTGATTTAATAATTAAGTTCGATGGTATCAGTATGAAATAAGTACACAATGTGACTACAATGAGAGTACTAAATTCTCTTGTGTTCTTTACACGCAATTTTCAATATTCGTCTCATCAATAAAATTAAATTAATTATTAATAATTCAATTTTGTGGAGTTAATTATTTAATATATAGGCAAGTGATTTGTGAATTTTTGTTAATTATTTAATTACTAATTTCTCTGATTAATAATTAATAATTAAATTTATTAAACGTGCAGTGTATATCTCTTTTTATGTATTGCGAAATGCGAAATAACAATTATATGTAATTTGTTGCACTTTTTACATAATGCAAGCTTTTGAGTCCGCGTCAGACTACGCATTGCATCTTGAAAATTGTATATATTGGAGATTAGAATTCAACCAATCAAAATAAGACGAAAATTAAAATCATCTAATTAGCGAAATTCTAATTTTAAATCGTAATCTTCAATCTTTAATTCACAACCTGATACTGAATTTGCGCACGATATTAAATAAAAGTTGAAAAAATAATTCTGTGAAACGATCCTGTCATAATCCGCGCAATCAATGAAATCGATACACCGTTGAAGATTACCGTCCTTATATTTACTTATAGGAAATCGTAGCACTCGGCCAGTATCTTAAAGCCTCTGAAGAGTCTGCGCTTCTGATGATCAGCCTATGTACGCTAGGAGCGATGCAGTCTCGTCACGTGCCACAAAGTCGATAAATCATGCGAGTGCTGCCGCATGCCATCGTCATTTCAAACGACCTAGCTTTAAGTCTCCTTAAGGCCGGTTCTACGACGTGCACGCGCGCGCGCGCAAAAGAGAGAGAGAGAGAGAGAGAGAGAGAGAGAGAGAGAGAGAGAGAGAAAGAAACACAATACAGATATACTATGAGGAAACCGAGATCGTTCCTCCGATCGGAGAAATGCTGGTAAAAATCAAGCATCCCTCGAAGATGCGACGTATACGAAAGCCTGGTTTCGCGAGCAACGACACCGTTGCGTTCCCGTCAATCAGTGGCGGTTACAAAGAGAGGGGGGGGGGCGGAGGGGGCGATCGCCCTCCTCCCCCCAGAACTCTCCAAACAAATTTCGTATATTGGAAAAGTCGGTTTTAAATGAATTGAGAAAAAACATTATCAGAGATTATTCGAGACTAAATAATGTTCACTCAATTTTTTTTAAATAACAAAAAATATTAAAAATAACATAAACGACAATAATAACTAAATATTCACATTTCGTCATACTGAAGAACAACTCTCTAAATCCACCATTGCTGTCAATCGCAGGATGTACATAAAATAGATCGTTGTTCAGGGAATAATTTCATCTCGATAAAATCGGGCCTGAAAGATGAACTTATAATATTTTTAAATATATAAATCAAATTTATTTCTCGCGCTAGATCTTGATCAGCGTTCTTGAATTGCGAAACCGAATCTCCAATGAATCTCAAGTATTACAGCACGTAATTAAAGTTTCGTACGGCAGATACGTGTGTTTGGCGTGTTATTTTTTTTACCTTATATCATCGAAGGTGCTTTAATCCTCGCGGCTCATTCGTGGAAAGGGGTAAAAGAATTTTATTTGTAATTACATCGTTCCCCGTGCATCACCGTATGGAGAGGCGCGACGAGAGGCGAGGCGAGGCGAGGCGAGGCGAGGCCCTCGTTAATGCAACACCGGTGCGGACGTGTTACGGGACAATGCTATGAGGAAGACGAGATCGTTTCGCAGCGATAAAGAGCGCGGCGGCTGCGGCAGCGCCGCGCCGCGCCGCGCCGACCGGGCAGGGGTGATCGGCCAACCCAATGTTGTTTGCCGTTGCGGCGCGTACGGAACAGTCCCGATCCCGAGCACGAGCTCCTGCAATTTTGACGCTATCGATTGCAAATGATTTATGGAGGCGGAATCTCGCAGACACGGAACGGAACGTTGGCAATGGTGCGTCTCGCGAGAGCGGCGTAATTACGCCGAGACATATACCGGGGGAGATCAGTCGGGGATCGTAGCCGGAAGCGCGACGATCTCTAAGCATCTACAGATCGGTCGTATATATAGTCGACGGAGCTCCAATTAATGACAAAATTGCCGGACGAAGGCAAAAGTTTCAATTAACCGATAGACGAGAGCGCGCCAGCAGAGACAACTGTAAAGTGTATCTAATAATTGATAAATATACTGTAATTTGAGTCGTTTGTCGTGAAATAGTACGATGCCTATAATAGATTTGTCATAGAGAGAAAGCTCTCTAAAAGTGAATCCGTGGAATCATCACTGATTTTCAGTGTAAGGGAAGGGGAGGGGGGCAAATAGTGTCACTTTAAATTTCTTCTCTTTCTCGCGTCTATTTTACCACTACTCGTTAATAGAAAGACAGTTCTCAAGCATCTAATCATTTTCTGAAAAAGCAGTAAAAATCAAAAGCCAAATGTAGCTAGCGGAGAGGCTTTTGCATTCGTGAAATCAGGTAAAACCTGGATCTTTTTTTGATATTTGAAGTTATATTTTGTTAATTGCTGAATCGTTGAATGAGATCTAACCTATTCTATGTCATACGGTATCTTTTTCTTCTATTTTGATATGATTCCTATGGTTATATATTAATTTTATTTCTCTCGCAGTAAAATTTTAAAGGAAATAAGAAGTACTAGCAATTAATATTACTACTATTATTTATCAATAAATAAAAATCTACATATGGCAGAGTATAGAAATTAATATAAATTACCTTATCTAATCAAATTGTCAAACGACGTCGATTAGGAGTTAAGAATTATGTATTTTGTAATTGTCCCATAGGGTGTCACTATTTACCATTAAGGTGGGGCAAATAGTAACAAATGTAGGTTTCAGTTTTTATGAAAAGGCCGCATACATGACTTGTGGAAACTACTCTAGTCAAGTTGTTTGTATATTTGAAAGTGGAAAGTACTCTTTTAGTGAAAAATTATATCTTGTGAACTTGAAATTAGCTTGTAGGAGAGAGAGGAAAAAATTCGTCACTATTTGCCCCCCCCCCCTTTTCTTATATCATTTTCCAGTGGCATACTTTGAACTATGATGAGCAGTGACTATTTTAATGTTGTTTCAGTGATAATATACTGATTCAACAGTGAATATCACTGAAAGACAGTGAGTTTCATTGTCAAACAGTTTTGAGAACTGAAACTCACTGTCTTTCAGTGATATATTCACTGTTTGAATCAATATATTATATCACTAAAACTACATTGAAATAGTCACTGTTTATCACAGTTTTAAGTATACTGGAAAATGATATACATAAAATCAGTGTTGATTTACTTTTAGAGAGATTTTGCTAAAGTAGTATCCAAAAGTCAAAATAGCTAAAAATTTAGCTAAATGCAGAAAGTAATGTTCGATCATCAAAATACGGTCTAATAAAATTGTTATGTAGGACGCTCAAGCTGATTGTTAGAATATCCAAATTTTTTGAAGCATTGCTTGTTAACGCTTGAGCGTTTCATAATTATTCTGACAGTCCAAAATTATTTTCAGATAAGCATCAGCTAAATTTTCAGATGCTTTAGCAAAACCGTTCTTTCCACACAGAAATTCCCGCTTGCGCGTTCTTCGCGCTAATATTTACGCAGTCGTATCTCGAGCACGCGCGTTATCGTAACTCGATGTTATGAAAACCGGTTATAATGACTAATATATGTACTATCGCGAGGATGCGCATCATCGAATCATCATGCGATCATTGATTTACTCGCCAAGCTCGCTCTATCGTTGCGAGAGTCTGTAAATAAAATCGTTTAAGATTGATATTAAAATTAATAGTACTCCCTCTTTCTCTCTCTCTTTCCTCTCTCTCGCTCTACGTAATGTTGGAAAGTCATTATTAATTATGAAATATTTTATCTTTAAATACTAATGGAAGATTTAAAGAGATCAATGAATCAAGCATCGAAAATAATCGAGTATATATATATATGTAATTTGACCTACAATATATATCCATTTCACGTGAAAATATATGTAACATTTCACGTAAAATCTATATGAAATAAAAAAACACGATCGGTACGTTTCGCAGTTGCAGAGAACGGATTTATGGGCGATTCATAGACAATGCACTTCGCTATTCCAATGACATCATCGATCAACGAAGGGCGCGTGAAAAGCCTATACGGCATATCAGCGTTTCGGATCGCATTCGGCGCGACAATAGCGTCGGACAATTGAATAATTTATACACTCGGACTGTGCCGATATTTTGCTCCCTGTAAGTGTAAAGTGATCGCAAGGACCGGCTTTACTCCTCTCTCGCGAAAGGGAAACTTTCTTGCGTCGTTGTAGTGAAGCGGCGTCTACAATAAGACTTAAGATTTAAGCTTTAAGGTAGTAATTCGTGATGTCATTTCCGTTCGTAAGGCGTTTCCGCCTTTACTTTAGCCTTAACTTTAATCCTCAAGCGAATTAACGAAATTCCTATACGGCTAAAAGTTTACGGCTTAAAGTCGTGCGATATAAGAACCAATCGTCACACTGCCTTCCATTGTTTTTTCTTATTGCTTTCTGATTGGATGCTTAGTCGTTAAAGTTTAAAGTTATAATCTTACAACGTTTATTTATTGTAGACACTACGATGTAACGGCTTAACGCTTACAGACTTACTTTAAGATTTAAAGCTTAAATCTTAAGTCTTAAGTTTCATTGTAGAACGGGCTTAACAGAAATTGCAAGCTAACGAGCCGAGCGCCTCCAAGTACTGCGGCGTCTACAATGAGACTTAAGATTTAAAATTTAAGAAAATTGACCAATCATAGCCGATTATTCATCTCACGTGAAAAGAATAATCGATTGTGATTGGTCAATTTTCTTAAATTTTCTTAAGTCTTGAGTCTCATATTAGTCCCGAAACACAATAGATGTAGTAAGCCTTAAGCTGTAAGAAATTGACCAATCATAATCGATTATTCTCTTCACATATTCAACTGCGATTGGTTCATTTCTTACGGCTTAAGATTTACTATACCTATTGTGTTTCGGGACTTAAGGGCCGTCTACAATAAAAGTATAGTAAATCGTAAGCCGTAAAAAATTGACTAATTACAGTTGAATATGAGCAGAATAATCGATTACGATTACAATTTCTTAAGACTTACGACTTTACTACTCTCATTGTAGACGGACCCTTATAGACTCCGCTTCCAACGGCGCAAAGGGTTAAGAAGAATTACTTAACTAGCTGGCGTAATGATAATTTCTACTGTGACGCGCACTGGCGGTCGGAAGGGGGAGCGTTTAACCGGACGATTATCTTGTCACGTCGGTGGTTTAATAATTATAAAGTCCCGATGAGTCGACGGGGCGGAGAAAAAGAGGAGGAGGTACGGGGATGGAGGAGAAAAAGAGAACGCTGATTTCTCCAACAACAGATTTAACTTCTCGCAAAGTGGCTTTTCGCCACGGGGTAACCGTCCACGGCACGCCTGCAGGTAACTGTGCCGTTAAAAATTGTATAACAATCTGTTTAGCCGGCCGGCCGGTCGGTCGGTCGCCGTGAGGCACAACAAGTGCTTCCTCTAATTTGTCACGCGTCCTAACGAGTGTTCCCCGTGCCGAGAAAGAGAGAGAGAGAGAGAGACAGACAGAGACAAAGAGGAAGCTGGCATACGCCACGCTCCAGCGCGGCGCACGAGCCCGATTCATGTATATACGCATATATACATTCGCGTGCTGCACCGTGAACTTGCAGCCGCGTAATATGCGCGATCGCGTTCCGCCATCAATTACCGCGGCACGGCCGTTGTTCGTCCTGCCTGATTTCACTTCTATTTCTGGTACGCGCGATGCCGCGCCGGGGTCTGTATATCCATCAGCATATGCGTACAGCACGCCGGTCAACCGGTCCTCGATCGCGGGGCCGCGCGAAATCGACACCTGTCACTCCGCGAAAAAGGGATTGATGTGGGAAGGACAAACAAAAGGTGGGAATTGGGCGAAAGAGAAAGGGGAAGAAAGTAACCCCGTATTAGTGAAGTCGATTGGAGGAGACTCTCTTGAGGGAATCCGCGCGCTTCGCGTGGATCTTGAACTCGAGACTTCAAGAGAGCCTGCAGCGTGTGATCCGACCAGCTGATCTCACAACTCCTCTCCGCCGAGGAGAAGGTCCGCGCGGGAAGGAGGGAACAAAGGAGAGAGAGACGGCGCTCGGACATTAATCGTTTTATTTACCAGTCGCGCGCGCGATATATGGCATTCGTATATACTCCTGCATATGAAATCGTTCCGGTTCGTTAAATTGATCTTTATTTCAGCCGTTATCGATCTTTCTTTCTCTCTCTCTCCTTCGATCGTCGTCGTCGCGGCGCGCCGTGAGTCCGTGCCTCTTCCACGGGCTCTCGTTTCGAGGACAAAAATTCGAAGAGCAGCATCCACCCGACCGCCGCCGCGCGCCGGCCGGTGCATCCTTGCCGCGGTTCACCGACCCGCATATGCCTTCCCCTCTCGTCCCTCTTCTTCCTTTTCTCTCTCTCCCCCCTCCTCCTCCTCCTCTTCCTCTCTCCCTCCCTGCCCGGGCGCATTCATTGTGCACCGTACCGCATGCATGCACGCGCGCGACCCGCAGTTTCTACGGTCCTATAATTCGATCTGCATTGTTCGCCAATCGCCGATCGCCGCGCTTATTCAGACGTCGGCTGCTTATTGGCATAATTGATTCATTTAATCGTGTCGGGATGGAGGGACGGGGACAACCGACTTGTCTACAGTCGTCTGCGAACGGAACCGCGAGATCGAATTCCTCGGGCGCGAAAAGATCATGTCGTTTCCGCCGCGCAAATACGAGCCGCCGACGATTTAATGGATACAGTCTTCCTCTTCCGCTTTCTTATTTACATTTAACTAGTTTATACACTCACATTTATTTATTTCTAATTTATAGTTTATATGTTTATTAGTTTGTGTGTGCCATGGAAAATAATAACAGATTCGAAATTAACTCATGTTCGATTGATTAAATTAACCTTTGCTTTACGTCCTTGCTTTAAAAATGATACAACTTAAAAGATTAAATTTCCTATAGAAGGGGAAAACTATTTTTTAGAATCGAGAGAGAGAGAGAGAGAGAGAGAGAGAGAAACAGAGACAGAAAAAATTGACTAATAAAAAAGTATGCAAAAGGAATATAAGTACATTTTAGTTAGTATAACCAAAAATGTTTAATATGATCATTTTTGTCATTTTTGTTTTACAACGTCTAAAAAAACCACTTTTTGTTTTAATTATAACGATTTCTTATTAAGTTAACTTAGTTTGTATTTTGTAAGTGAAATATGGATTCCCCCAAAGTGGGTTACCATCCATATATGGGATGACAGTCAGGACTGAATCCGAGACTCGCCGACTACAAGTCGATTGCATTCATATACAATATATGTCATGCATCACTCCTGAAGTTAAGTTAGTTCATAATTAAGTAGAGAATTAAGTTCATAATTAAGTAGAAAAGCGCCAAATATGATCGAAGTTGCATCTTGATGAGTAATAATAAAATTTCTGTAAATTTTAAATACATTTCTTTAAATACAATTTTTATAGAAAAATATTATTAGACACCAAGATCCAGCCTCATTTTTTTGGTCTTCATTTAATTGTTTACTATACAGCGATCTAATTTAACTTAATAAGTTAGTCCATTTTTAATGATTGATAGGGTAAAGTTTACTTAACTCATTCGTGATAATAATTTGATAATAACGTTTTTTTAATTGTGCCACTTTTAAAGAAAGGATACGATGTGAAAATTATCAGTTACCCCACTAAGCATCTTATGAAACAACACGCTAATTAATTGCAGGAACGATCTCGCGTGTTGACTTATTTCTCAGTTTTGTGTACAGTGTATGGAAAGAAAACGATTTTATTGAAAAATCTAAAATTTTACTGATGTGTCTAGGCAGATCTAAAAGTAAATTTTGTTGGATTATCAAAAAAATTATGTTGAAAGCGCAAAATGATTGCCAGAATATTAAAACTTTTTTATATTCCAACAGAATTTTGATGGTCCAACAAAATTTATTTCCAGATCTATCTTGTACAAAATTCTCAATTTTTCAATAAAATCGTTTCTTCCGTGAATAGCTACAGCAATCAACTCGATATCAAACCGATACGCTGATACGCGTGAAATCGATGGAGCAAATAATGAAATACTGTAGTATTTGTAATATTTGATTACAATCACTGCCAATAGAGATTATTTACCTCCCGAAAAGAATGATTTTGTTGAAAGATCTAAAAATTTTGCTAAAAACAGATCTGAAAATAATTTTTTGTTGAATTATTAAAATAATTTATTGGAATATTGAAACTGATAAGCATTGCTATAAAACGTTTTAATATTTTAGCAATCACTTTGATTTTCGCACAAAATTATTTTGATTATTGAACAAAAATTATTTTCAGATCTGGATTCAGCAAAATTGTTCTTTTCGTGCTCGAATTATAATCGCTCGAAAAGTGATTCGAACAATCGTGATTCTTCTTTGAAAAAGCATGGCGACACCGTCCGACAGGACGATTGTCGCGAAGAAAAGGAGTGAATATTGCATTCGGTTTAAGTCGTGCGAGCGATTAAGCAATTATCGTTTCGCGCGGAAAGTTACGTATAAAGCGCGCACGTGTGGAGCGTAACTCTAAAACTCCGTTTTAAAGTTCACTTCGCACGTGCGAAAACTGCACCGCGCGCGTGAAATCCCGGTTTCTTTTTAATTACTGTTCCATCTCGCGTAAGTACGAGCGAGTGCCAGTGAGAATGATGGAAGGGAGGGTGAAGTGCGCGGCGCATCAAGAGCGGCGCGACTAAAAAGAGCTGCGAATGATCGATAGGCGGAGCGGGTTACAGGGCAGCGCGGCGCGATCGATTTCCGCCGGCGCGGGCGTCACAATCGAAGGCACGTCTGTAAATGCGCGTGGAGGCAACACTTTCGGCCTTTCGGCGGGAGATGACATATCTTTCAGAATCCCTCTGCTCCCCGCTCCTCGCGCACCTCTTCTCTTCCTCCCCCCCCTCCGCTTCTCGCCTCTCCGACACTCTCGACGATGTCAATTTAGATATCGCGCAACGTCGAGACGTTGATATATACGGTGGCGCGAGTCATTAAGCGGCCGATGCCGGGCCGATCGATAAATTGTAATCAGTGTAATTATACGGTCGCTCGTAAACCTGCCTTTACGTTTACGCCTGTCCGCGTGCGGCGTGTACGCCCGTGCGTATATAGCCGCACGACGCGTGTGTCCCGATTTCCCACGGAACGCGAAGAATCCTGTTTTCGGGCCGAGCTATCGGGCGATACGCACACGCGCGTATTGGGGGGGCCCGAAGGAGGTCGAAAAGCGAAGGCGCGGCCAAGCAAGAATAAAGAGAGAGAGAGAGAGAGAGAGAGAGAGAGAGAGAGAGAGAGAGAGAGAGAGAAAAAAAAGAGAGACTCGCTTATTTTCCTTCGACGATGCTCGCGGTTCTTTCCTCGCGCAAATTTGGTGCAAACGCTCTTTTAAGTGGGAAGGTACGGGGAGGGGGGGGCGTTCGGTTTACTCTCGTGCGGCCGCTGCGATTACAGGCGCAATTTGCGAGATTAATAAATAATGCGTTAAACCCGCCGGGCTGCATGCTCGATCGGAGAGGATCGGAGCGCGTAATAAAGCGCGCGCTGGCGCGCGCGATCCATTTCCACGATACACGAAACCGAAACCCGACGGGTGAACCGCGCCCTCGGACGCCCTCCCCCGGTACATCCTTAACTGTAAAGTTCGATTTTATAATTTGTTATATATTATGCGATCCGGTGTGGAGCGGGTGCCGTAAATCCCGTGTGCTGTTGACCCGACGCTCGCTGGACCGAGACCGGCAGCGGCGGCGGCGGCGGCGGCGAGGACCTGCGCGCGGCCAGATATCTGCCTCTCGGAACGGTCAACCGGAAGTAATTAAGGTTTCGACAGAGAATCTCCTTGTGGCGGGATAAACGCCGCGGCCAAAAAGAGCGACGACGAGAGGGAGCACCTCGTCGGGAAATTACGTTACATACATCCCGCTTTCTCTTCTCCTCTACTCCTATCTCTCTCTCTCCTCTCGTCGCTTCTCTAGCCGCGCGCGCGCGGAGGCCTTAAATATCATCTCAATGCGGGCCTACGTGTAGGTACTTATATCCCATGTGCGGCTCATGCAGAATACCCCGTTAACGATTTAATATACCGCCGCGCGCGCTTCGCATCCCCCTTCGCGTATTATAACACACCGCGACGAAAGACCGGTGTGCTGCATATACTCGCATACCCGTCGCGGTGATGTACAGCAGCCTTCGCTCCCCTCGGTAAAAAAATAAAAAAAAAAAAAAAAAAACCTGCGACACACACCGCGCCGCGCGGCTCGGCAACATCCGCGCGCCGCGGCTTTCGACATTTCCGCCGTGACCCAGGCGCCTCCGCGACTAACACGACTTTACCTTTACGACGCGCTTATAGACCGCGCGCGAAGGGCCTCGCCGCGATCGCGGAGAAAGCGGCGGCGCGAGAAGCCGCGACGGAATGGATTTTGCGCGCGCGCGCGTCCGCGTGCGATAAATAATCTCCCCGCCCTCTCGAGATTGTTTAATAATCGTCGAGGAATGCGCGTTATATAGCTCCTCGGCCACGCCGCCGATGTGATGCATTTCACAAGCCCTGACGTCGCCGATCAGCTCGCCGCGCCGCGCCGCGCGCGATCGCGCCCAGGCCCGATCTTATCCGACGTATCGCGCATTAAACGTTTCCGCGAGCGCGCGCTCTCCCGCGTTCAACTATACACTATTTAATGGACTTCCTATGTTCAATGGATCGCAATATCCTGAGATATTCGAGCGATCGTTTCGTCAGTTAAAGGGAGCCGAGGGAGAGAGAGAGAGAGAGAGAGAGAGAGAGAGAGGGGCGCGCATTCGAGAGAACAGTCTGGTTTTATTCCGTATTATGGCTGAACCATGCGTGTACTACGACTCACTTCTTCCACTCAGGCGGGTATATTTATTTTTTGCCGTTGACTCTCCTTGACTTCCTCCCTGCGCCGCGCGGCCGCGTTACACATGCTTATAAGCGTTATATTATTATTATTATTATTATTATTATTACAATTATGTCATTACAATAATAGGCGCTCTCTTTAATGCGGTCGCGAGGTATGTGGTGTGGTGGCGCGCGCGCGAGGTTACCGCGATGGCGCATAACAAAACGAAGCACCTAACAGTAAATGTTATTACACTTTTTTCTTCCCCCCCCTCCCTTTTCTCTCTCTTTTTTCCTCTTCTTTAATCAGAGTACCGTTGATGGTACTCACTTCGGTTAAACTTCGCTTTTCTAACAGTATCTCGGGCGTACTCGGTAGAGCACGGCCTGTTAAATGAGTGGGAGGTGGGGAGGGGGAGGGGGGGGGATTTCTCGCGCGCGCACACAATTTAGTGAAACGATCTCGCATACCCGCGGTGGTGATACCTACCCACCTATATTCCATTCGATTCGCTTATGGCGACGCGCGCGATACCATTAAGATACAAATTATCCTCGATCGCGATTGCGATCGACATTATTACGATTCGCGCATACGAATGTGCGCGTGCGCGATATAATCGTTATCATGTGCATATGTACACGGAAAGAACAATTTTGCTGTATCCAGCTCTGAAAATAATTTTTATTCAATAATCAAAATAATTTTGTGCGAAAGTCAAAGCGATTGCTAGAATATCAAAACGTTTTATAGCAATACGTATCAGTTTTAACATTCCAACAAATTATTTTGATGATTCAACAAAAAATTATTGTTAGATGTTTTTAGCAAAATTTTTAGATCTTTCAACAAAATCATTCTTTCGTATTTAGCAAAATTTTTAAAATAATTTTTTGTTGAATCATCAAAATAATTATATAATTATATAATAAAATATATTATCCTCGTTAACACGGAACATTTTTTCTTCTCTGTCTTCACGCAGATTACGTGTCCGGTGCGTGTCCCAGGATATGCCCGCCAAGCGGCGAGCCCGTGTGCGGCAGCGACGGTGTCATATACGCGTCGCAGTGCGAAATGCGGAAGAAGATGTGCGGCAAGGGTAAGAGGAGAGCTTTTAATTATAATAGTTATTATATATAGCAGCACACGCGCGGCGCGCTCCGGTTCGCTCGTCGCGGAGATTACAGTTTTTTCCTTCCCTCTCTCTCCCTTCCCCTCCTTCCGAGACGCTGGACGTATATATATCACGGGCATAACTCCGTCTATATGATTTCGTTATCCCGTTTTGTATATTAACCGACCGTAGAAGAATGAGTGCGCGCGCGCGCGCGCGCGTAAGGCCCATTAGTAGCGGTTATATATCGAGAAATATAACCGCGGACGGGCCCGCGCTTCAATTACAATCGCGGAAATAATACGACCTTCATTCGCCCCGGTACGTCTTCGAATGCGATATTATATATACCCGTGCCTCTCCACCGGCGCGGCGCGGACGGTCACGATAAAAGAGATATACCTATTCGTATTCTCTTTCCGCGCCCGGGATATAGCGGCCTACGGTAACGAGGATCCGTTTCATTCGTATAATAGATGACCGCGATAAATTATATGCGCGCGAGGCCGCAAAACGAATCGCGATTTCCTAGAGCGTCGAAACGAACTATTTACGCGCCGGGGTTGATCGGGGTGATTTGTATACGCGCGGTTCGTATAGGTACATATACGCGCGAGCGAGCCGGCGAGGGACGAAGAAGACGAGGTCGCGCGTATGTATATGTATACACGTGTGTACGTACAGTCAGTGGCACAAGAGCGTGTTATCTGTCCCTCTTGAGAAAGAAAAGATTTTTGAAAAATAATTATATGATTTTGAATTATATCATATACGCTTCGATGCATTTATATTTAATACGTCATCCAGTTCCCTCCGTTGTCGATTAAGGCTTGGAAGTGTCGAGGCATTTCTACAAGGTTTTTTTTTTAATGAAAATCTCGGAAACTCCAGATCATGACTTCCAAATCGAACGTAATTTGATACGATAATTTCTTCGGGAGTAAAGACAGGCTTTTTCTGCATCTATAGATTTTTATAGCAATTAATACATTTTCAATCGCGTTAACATGAAGAGATTGTAAAAATCAGTGTTTTGTGTAAAAATGCCATTTTATGTACCCTGTATTTATTGTGTGTTTTATCCTGCAGTTGCAACACAATAATTAAACCGAAATGAAATCTAACTTTCAAAGCATTTTAGCCTAATGTATTGCAAATATTAACACACAAAAATTTTACTCATACGACATCTATTAACAGAATTATGAATAACACGCTTTTGTGCCACTGACTGTACATACATATGTTGCGTTACGCGCGGAGAGATCTCTCGTTTACTCGCCGACTCGACTCGACCGCGCGAAATCTATCTCACGTATCTCATTTATTTTTCTCGCTCGTCGGTAACTCGCTCATTTAGGCGTTACCGTGGCCACGGAGAAGACGGCTTGCCTGAGGTCATCCGGTAGCAAGTGCGAGCACCGCTGCCCGGGCGATCAGGATCCGGTATGCGGCACCGATGGGCGTACCTACCTGAACAAGTGCATGCTCAGGGTGGAGATCTGCCGGGTCGGGATCGAGCTGTCTCATCTCGGGCCGTGCAACAATATTTCGGCCCACAGGGAGAACTGTCCGGTCTCGTGCGATTACGCGCCGCTCGACGGACCGGTTTGCGGAAGCGACGGAAACGTCTACAAGTCCACGTGTCAGATGAAGCTGCTCACTTGCGGGTATGTCTGTACAGGTCTCGGCCCCTCGGTAATTTACGGCTCGCGCACGGCTCGAGCCGTGCGAGATGCACGCGAATTTTCGAAGCTACGAAAACCCGTGTTCGAAGCTCGTAATGAGAGATTTATATTGGAGAATGATTGCGCATTGAAGATTAGAATTTGAATTTTAAACAAATAATTTTAATTTTAATCCATTTCATCGGTTTCATTTTGATTAAATTCGAATTTCCAATTTGCAATCTTCAATTTTTAATGCGTAGTTTGATACAAATGTTTTGACTACAATATTAGCTAAAATTGAAACTTAAAACGACAAAAAAAAACAAAAAAATGACAAAAAATTTTGATTTGATTTTGAATATAGAACTGCAAAAGATGAAGCAATAAATAACTTGATTTATGATTGTTTATGCGATATAACCATATCTTTCTGCAGTTTTAGATAAATAATTTTTGAACGAGTAAATGGCGCCAAATAAATTTTTGCACGAATATTTATTAGACTTTTATTAGTATATGTAAAAAATTTGATTTTTAATTCGTAATGATGCTTCCCATTAAATTTGCAAATAAGTACTATATGTATAAAATATATATACTATAAGTCTATATAAGTACTATAAAATAAAGGTACTATAAATATAAGTACTATATAAATATATGCGATTCTACATAAAAATCAATACAAAAGAAAAATCAAATAACTTTCAAACCAATAAGAGAATTGTTTTTTTTACATGGATCGCCGCGTTAATAGAAAAATAACACAAGTAAAAATTAGCATTTTTTAGATAATGAAAGGAAATTTATTTGAAAATTTTAGAGATTTCTATCAATGAGAGGAAGTACTTAGACGTAATAATAAAACAATTTATGAAATTTTTATATTTTTAATAATGTTTTGAGATGTGACACATATATGTACATCCTTAATCTTCGTCTCGCGTTTGCCCGACGAGAATTTCTTTTTCATACGATAAAATTAGATCCGTTATAATATTTTATTCGCGATTACGTTTATGTCTACATCTCACCTATTATTTCTCCCATTTTCCGTATGAAAAAAAGAATTACTGACTTTCATAAATACTGCAATTCACTGTAGACGCCGTTGCAGTCGTCCCTCCTCGTAAAACGCAAAACGCGTATTATTCTGTGGGAAGGGGAGTTTATTTTCCCTAAGTCTAAGCATAAAATACTAAGCCTGGCCGCAAAAAACGATTTTGACTTTTTCCGGTTTCGCAGCCAAGGCGTCGTGCGTACGAATAAGAAGCACTGCCAGACCACAAGACATTGTCGTGAATCGTGCTGGCGTGGTGCCAAGCCTGCCTGCGGTAGCGACGGCATTTTGTACTCGAACACCTGCAAAATGCGAGCGAAGAATTGCGGGTGAGTCGGCAAAGATCCACGACGAATTTCAACGTATACGACCGGGAGGGACCGCTCGAGATTTTGCAACAAAACTCTCGTGGGCCCTCGTAACCCGCCTGTCCCCTCCCCGCTTATTCCTCTCAGCTTCTTTCCTCTCAGCGTTGCTCCCTGCGCGCACTTAATTATTCGTGCCACTGCAAATCCAAGTGTGTAAATCTGTAGTCACTTTTTACGCATTTATATGGGTGTTATATTTTTACACATTTTATCTTTTTTTTTTCACACAGTTAAATGCATATTTTTTTACACGCTTACACATATTATTGTAAAATTAACCCGTAAAAGACACCTCAGTGCGAATTTGCCCATAAAATTTTCAATTGGTGGGCATTTAAAAACAGATGAATTTGGCGGTTTTCCCCCACTACGTGAATTATGTTTGTACTCTATTGCTTGAAGTAAAAAGAGGATCATTTGCGAGGGTCTTTTAGTCATTGCTTGAGGCACATGAAATGTTCGTTTGGATGCGAAAAAACTCAAACTTTTTACTATCAAAAAACATTTATTTATATTTTATTCAATCAAAACTATTTCTTACTTGAAATACAACATTTCATTAACAAAATCCAGTAAGGTTTGTGTCATTTTATTAAAAACTAAAAAAATGACAGTTATTTATTGAAAAAGCTTTTTTTCTAGTTTTTCCAAAAATGGTTTTGTTTAATACGCAGTTTTGAAAACAATTACATTTTCTTTTTTGAAAATTTAATGTTACCAATCGATTCGTCAGAAAATTTACATTGGAAAACGCACGTTTTGCTTTAATTTTGCTTTTTATTTTCAGAAGATATAAAACTTTAAAAACACTTGGTGCGAATTCGCACTTGTCAGGTGTTCTTTACGGATGTTCAAAAGAGACGTATATGTATAAGCCTTTATGGATAAGCGCGTAAAAAATATGCATTTAACTGTGTAAAACACAGATCAAATGTGTAAAAATATAGCACGCGTATAAATATGTAAAAAGTGACTACAGTACACACACTTGGATTTGCAGTGTGAATCGCTCCCCCGTTACACCCCTTGCTCCCACTCTTCGTTATAACTCCTTGCCTAACTTGAAACACATTCGAGCCATCTCATTCCTCGTCTCTTTCCACCGGGATCTTTTTGTCTAAATATTAGATTTGTTATAGCAACGCGAAACAGATCTCTCTCTCTCTCTCTCTCTCTCTCTCTCTCTCTCTCTCTCTCTTTCTCTTTCTCTCTTTCTCTCTCTTTCTCCCTTTACGCGATCCAATATTTCTCGATATCTGAATTTTCCGTCGGACTGCCGACTGATGAATTTTGTAATCCTGTCGAACTGCGCTCCAGCATGCAAAACCTCGTCGCGGTTTTATCCGACGCGACGATTTCATTAAGCCCCGACGATACTTATCGGACTGCGCCTTTTAGCAAGCACGTCTTCGAAGTGCCGATGTCGTTCTGCGTATCTCGGGAACGGACGTCCGGAAGCAACGCGTGTCCGTTGGACTGCAAAAACGAGCCGGAAGTATCGGTGTGCGGATCGGACGGGAATGTATACAGGAACGAGTGCGAGATGCAAATGCTAAATTGCGGGTGCGTATCTATCTCTTATCAACTCTATACGTGAATTATAAATATGTATATATTATAAATATATGTGATATATATTTATAATAATTATAAATACATATGTGAATTATAAAATCTCGTTAAATTCACGCGGTGCAGGAAAGCAAGTAATCATATACAGCTGCAGTCATGCAACTTATCAGCAACGCTCTTTTTTTTTTTTTCGAAAAAAAGACTTCAACTCGCTTACTTTCTTGTTACGAATAACCGACCGTCAAACGCGAGTGAGTCTTTAAGCGAAGTGTTAATCAACAGGCATGCAAGAAGAAAGATAACGGTAGTGGACTTTGAGAAGTGTCGATCCCGGCTAACGAAATGCTTGAAGCAGCAGCAGAGGTGCGGAAGCGAGGTGGATCCGGTTTGCGGCAGTGACGCGAACACCTATCCAAATCAGTGCCATTTGAACGTAGCGGTTTGCTTGTAAGTCTTGTATATTTACGTCAGTAAGGATATTGATAAATTCTGCACCCTGCTGCATTTAAGTATCGAGAGACGTAAAAATGACAGATATTCTATCGCGAACTCTATATAGCGAACTGCGTGCGTTGAGTCATCAGCGACAAATTAATCTCTCCCCGACTGCTTGATGCACATTTCAGAAAGGGCATCCAACCGGCTCATGTCGGCGAGTGCACGACCTTGAAGGAGATCGAACACTGCCCCGAAAGCTGCGCCGAAGTACCCGAGGAACCAGTTTGTGGAAGCGATGGCAACGTTTATCGGTGATTAAAGAGCGTTATTCGGATTCCAGAAACCGTTCGCCGCGTCGCGTCGGAGAGATTTTAAGGGCGCGTGCACCTCAAACGGATCGTCACTCGGCCGGGGGTGGAGGGGGGGGGAGAGGGCAGACGCTTCGGGCCGTTTTCAGAACCTCTTTTGTCCTCCGATACCCGGCGATCCGGTCGTGAATCGAGCGCGAGACAAATTGATGTTTATCAATTAAAAATTCCGAGATTTTTTGCCGGTTTATAGTCGAGCGTCGAGCGAGCGAGAAGTCCGCGATAAAATTACTTATTTCCGATTATACTGATGGGGCGCGATGTGATATAAAACACAGATTAAAATGAAAATATTCGAGTTGCAGCATTTTTTTTAATATTTTTATTTTTTACTTTTTTAAAGAACGTGTTAAGAGAACGAGTTGAGCTGAACGCGCGGTAACACAGCTGAAACGGTTAAATAGCGGGCCGCGGATCGTTTCCTCCTCTCCTCCAGAAACCGGTGTTTGCGGATGCGTCATGTGGTGCAACTTTCGTATGCATTTTTAGGTCCCTCTGCCATCTGCAACATGAGACCTGCGGCCAGAGGGTGGTCCAAGTTCCGGCACAGCACTGCCGCACCACCGCGCTCTGCAACCAGATTTGCAGCGGGGAACGTCAGTTTGTTTGCGGCTCCGATAACAAGCTCTATCGCAACGAGTGCGAGATGAAGAGGGACAATTGCGGGTAAGCCACGAAACGTTATGTTTGCTTTGCGTTTCACCGTAGCGCGGCACAGTCCTTTGTTCGAGGAGTAGGTACCCGCGCGCGGATTAGTGGGCACATCTAATGAATTAATCCCGGACCGATTCTCAAAGGAGTCTCGAGAAGTGCATAATTGCATGGGAGATCGAGCTAACTTCTACAAAGCTTTCTCTTCTCTTTGCAGCGACTTTTATCAAACATAGCAAATTAATTAAATCGTCGCTAATTGTGACGATAGGAATTGTGACAACAAGCAACAAGCAAAAATATTTTCTTCTCTTACAGACATTAAAAATTGGAAGGCAGTGATTAATTTATTATTTTAAAATACTGAAATAATTAAAAACTTTTAATTAATTGTTCTATTAATTAATAATTAATTGATTAATCTCTTATTTTAAAGCACTAAAATAATTAAAAACACTGAATAACTGCTTTTAATATTCAAAATAAGTAATTTTTAATATTAAGCAGTCCTTTGTTCGAGAAGTACTCGTGCGCAGATTAGTCGGCACATCTAATGAATTAATCCTGAACCGATTCTCAAAGGAGTCTCGAGAAGTGCATAATTGCATGGGAGATCGAGTTAACTCCTAACAAAGGTTTCTCTTTTCTTTGCAGTGACTTTTATCAAATATAGCAAATTAATTAAATCGTCGCTAATTGTGACGATAGAAATTATGACAACAAGCAACAAGCAAAAATATGTTCTTCTCTTACAGACATTTAAAATTGGAAGGTAGTGATTAATCTATTATTTTAAAATACTGAAATAATTAAAAACTTTTAATTAATTATTCTATTAATTATAATTATTGATTCATCTCTTATTTTAAAGCACTAAAATAATAAAAACACTGAATAACAATGAACTGAATAACAATGAACTGAATAACATTGATGTTCAAAATAAGTAATTTTTAATATTAAATTAGTCAATATTAAATTGGATTTTTTGTACGGGTTGACAGAGGCATTTAAAACTGTTATTTTATCTTATAATTAGATTCCACTAGAATTTTCCGCTAATTGCGGATGAGTTGTAAGATAAAATAAACGTTTTAAATGAATTTTCTTTTGAAAGAGAATTTATTTTCTCTTATTTTTCGATCGAGTTTTCTACTATCAAGGAAAGTAATTGAATTAAAGTTGAGTAAATAAAATTAAACTCAAAGAGAGAATAATTTAGCAGTTATTTTAATTTCAAATATATAATTTCCACTTTGATTTAGTAGAGGAAAAACTGCCTCGGAATAATTTCATTATTCTTGTTGTAAGTAAGAAGGTTAATTATCCAAATTCAATTATTCCATTTATTCAGAAGTGAGCCTATAGAGAGCGGCGCGCGTTTCGTGCCGCGCATGTAATTTCGTTGACCGCGATCGTGATGCCTCTTCCCGAGATATAATACTTTCCATGGACTTTCATTACGCCCGATCGCGCCATTGAAACACATCCGAGATAGAGAAGATCACCTCAGGAAACTAGTCCTCTCTCTCTCTCTCTCTCTCTCTCTCTCTCTCTCTCTCTCTCTCCTCGAGAAACGGTTAATCCGTAGCCGGTATATCGCGTGCGCGTCCGCGATGAAAGTCCGTGAGTGATTCAGCCGGAAGAGGCTGTGTCGTTCCATTACATCTTCTTTATGAAAATAATAAACCCACACCGTCTCTCTATATCGCACCCGCATACCAGCTAGGATGTTTTTGAATCCTCCTAGCCGACGTTCAAATACGCGAAAGGAAAGTATCCTACTTCGGGAAGGTGAATCGAACGCGATCGCGCGCGCGCGATCTTGAAAGTAGAGATTGTCAGTGCCATCGCGCGGCCTATTTTCCTCCAAAAGAGTCATTTTCTATTTTCGACCGCTTTCTAATGCGCCCACCGCAAATGCATATTTACCCCGATATGTTCACGTCGAATAAACCCTAATACCGGAAAAAATAATAAATGTGTAAGGCTGTTGTGCTACATACATAAGTATCAATCGAAATGTCTGCCCGAATTCCCTGAACGATGTAATTGAAGGATTTTCCACGATAAAGCCAATCAGTTTGTCCTTAAATAACAAAGTTTAAAAAAATAGACTTTTTAAAAATATATACTATCAATACTTTCGTGATTTATTAACAAATGTGAAAAAAGTTACATAGTTTATCATTAATTTAAACTTTAATAACTTTAATATAAAATTTAAATTTTATGTGACTACTGACTATGTATATTTATATTTATTTATTAACTGAAGAAGACTCTGTGTAGATCGGAACGTTTTATTGTGTTTTTTGACATTAAATTATTATTTATTAATATTATTTATTTTGTGATTCTAATATGTCACTTTTGTCCTGTCCGTTCCTTGGCCGAGTGAACTTTTTCACATTTGTTAAAAATAGACTTATTTGGTATTCTCGCGAGAGAAACCCTTCAATTACTTTCTAACGAAGTAAAATAAATCAAATTCTTCACTTTAACGACATTATATACGATATTTCAAACGGAGAGAAAAAAAAGGATGTACACCTGTGTGATTCCAGGAAACACGTGTACGTGGTACCTATGAAGAGGTGTGTCCAGGGTTTCCTGTTTCGCGGCTGCCAGAAGATCTGTCCGCCTTATTACGACCCGGTATGCGGCACCGACGGCATGACGTACAGCAACGAGTGCTTCCTGGAGATTGAAAACTGCCGCAGCAGGAGTCTCGTCACGAAAAAGTATCACGGGGTGTGCGGGCAGCCGACGGAGGAGCCGAAGAATTATCTCTATTAAAAGCTCGACCGACCGCGAGCGCTTTCGGCACGGTGATACGAGAGGAAAGAGAGAGACACGACAAAACGAAAAAAAAAAAAAAAACGAAGAGGGAAATTCGATCAAACGCGAGACTATAACTTTTCTGGCTCGTATCTCCCGGAGATTTTGAGAAGCGACAATTGTCCGTACATCGATTCGTCATGCGTCACGAGTATCCCATAGTATTTATATATAATTTCGCTCGGTTCAATATTAAGGCTCAATCTAACCGGCTGCAAAAATTCCGACGAACTCCGATCGATCGAGTATACGCGGGCCGCAATACGAGCGTTATAACTGTTCGCGACTCTTTGACGGACGAGCGCGCGCGCGGCGGCGTGACAGGAGAGAAATTCGTTCACGTGTGGATTTCGGATACTCGATCGCCTCCCTCGATCCTCCCCCTCCCCCTCCCCGCCTTCCCACCCCACCCCCCCCTCCGATGGTCCGAAACGCGCTGAATTTCCACGGGGGGACAAAACGCGCTCGAGGGAAAACGAGCATCTTGCCAGTCGCAGTCCGGATTGTTATCGTCACTGCTATTTCCTATACGATAATAGTACCGCGATTGCCGATCCCTTCTCGGACAGCCGCGCGTCCGCAATACTTTAAAGCCCGCGTCACGCCCTACGCATTGGAGAACGAGGACTGCGAGTCGGATATTGGAATTCGACCAGTCGAAACGAAATGGATTAAAATTATCTCGCTGGTCGAATTTTGATCCTCAATTCGCAATTTTCAGTCTTCAATGCGTAGATCGATACGGAATTAGGCTCGTGTCACGCATTGGAGATTGAGGATTGCAAACTGGAGATTAGAATTCGACCGATCAAAACGATATGGATTAAAATTAATGAATAAAATTGAAATGATCCGATCGGTCGAATTCTAATCTTCAATTCGCAGTCTTCGATCTCTAACGCGTAGCTCCGATACGGGCTTACATAACCCACGCAGCGAAATTACGATTCGCAAACCGTTATTGTGCACAGCAGGTGACGAACAGCATCGTCCAGATTATTTTAAGGAAACTGTCTTTCTATTCTTCTCTCTCTCTCTCTCTTTTTTTTTTTTTAATCGGGAAAGGGTCGCCAGTCGCGTATCGATATAGTCCTTTCTTCGCACTTGACGATGTAGACTCATTATTATTTATTATAGCATTAATCATTGCATACGACGCGATACCATCTCCCTTTCTTTTTTATTTTTTATTTTTTACAGACAGATACGCCCGTCGTTCTAATTATGGCTATTATGTAATGCGTCGACGCGGCGTCGGAGCGTATTTCTTATTTTAGGGGAACATTGTGCTATTACATCTCCCTCCCGACATGTGTGATGTGTGTTCGTTTTTTATTATTATATCATTGCAATCTTAATTTATTATCGAGTATGCGAGAATCCTTCTTTTGTATCGACACTAACACACTGTATACGCTTCCAATGTCAATAATAAATCATATATGTATATTTTAAGATATAAAAAGCTGCATAAATTATAAGGCGTAACAATTAATCATAATCGATAAAAACGACATATATATGTTATTTATTTATGTCTATACTTCTACAATAAGATCGAGAGATTTTAACTTCAGAGCGCAATTGCGACCCTATGACGGTGTACATGTATCAAGGATTAATACATATACCTATTTAATTTGGCTGACAATGAGTTCAATTTCCGATGCAAATAGCACGCGAAGAACTTTGCGTTAATCGCGTCGCGTTTCACTTCTTGGCAAATGTAAGCATAAAAATTATTGTTCTGCACGCATTTGAATCTATCAAACTCCGATTAATTTGATCGATGATTATTTTATCAAGTAATACTTGTGATATTTTAATCATCAACGCGATACATATATTTTAAAATTAACTTCTATGATATTTTAGTTGACGCAATATGGGAGGACAGAATTATTAACTTTTTTGTTTAACATATAAAAAATGTAGAGGCGGCGAATATTTTAATTAACTTCTACGATGTTCTAATTAATACAATATAGAAGGATAGAATTATTAATTTTTTTGTTTAACATATGTATATACAAAAGAAGATTAGAAATTATCTAGGATATCTAGATGGCAAATTATATGGCCAGGAATTTTGCTGTAAATAATTCCGCATCTCGAATTAATTACCGATTAAGTTAATCGAATTTCTCTACCAATGTAGATTAACTTTAATCTTCGTTTAACTTATTTTGTATCTTCTTCTAGTACTAAGAATTAGAAAAAGATAAAAAATAAACAAAACCGAGATTAAAGTTAATCTACATTGGTAGAAATGGACATAAATCGTGCGAAATATTAAATCTGAGTTTACTTACCAGCTGCTACTTCGACTGCTCGGTCGGCGCCAACTTCGGGTGAGTACCGTCAATGAGTCACTTTACTCGAGAGCAAATTTATTCTCACGGACCCATACATCACGAAAATACGATCGACGAGCGCAAATGAATGTGATGCTGATTGATCGCCTGACGATCTTTATTCGACACTCTCTGCATATATTCAAGCCGTCGATTCGTTTTAGAGAAAGAGAAACGCGAAAGACGCGGAATAATTTCACTCCGACTTCGCACTGACCAACGCAGCACGAAACAATATTAGGTATGACCGACAACTTACTTGATAACACATCGACGTGTTTCGCTGCTTCTGCAGAACATTCGAATCAGGAAAACACGGATGGAGGGACTGTTTCGAAATTATTATGATTTTCGTAACAAAACATTGATTTAACTCAAATTTAAATGATAAATTTATTTATTTAATATTGTATGTTTGTATGTTTCTAAATATATTATAATTTCAAATTTCTTTCGTTAATATAAGATTATGACAACAATCTGAAACGTTTCTATTCGTATATAATTTAAAACTATATAAAAATTTGTAGAATTAATTAAGATTTGTAATGAAAAACCGCGATTTGTGAATATTTAAAATAAAATATTTCAAAATTTAGAAGTTCACGTAACATGAAAAGTTTATTGTAATGTTCATTATAGTTACTTGGAATTTTATTATTTAACAGTAATATAAATCAAAGAAATTTAGGAAGATTAAAAATTAATAATTCGATTAAAATGCAATAACGTCATTCAGAAGAATGAAACGGTTTCGATGATTAACTTTTCAAACATCGTTTATATATGATATGGTATTTTGTTAACAATAAAATTATTAATTTTGTATTATTTTATTATTTTCTTTATCGAGAGAAAAATCAGTTTAGAGATGACAAATTATAGTTACGATATTTGATGCAAGAAGTTCTGTCGATATGGAATTTCGCCAGTTAATCAAGTTAATTACAAAGACAATGGAAGCCGTCTTTTGTCTCGGTAAACTGAAGCGGCACTGCAGAAATGGCATGTGGAACAAATGTACGACTACCTAATCGATTCTTTTTTAGTTTCGTTTTTAATTACACCGAGCTCTTTTCATTAGCGCCTTAGTTAATTTGGTCGGATTATCCCTTAATTGGTTGAAGGGCAGAAGAGTATTAAGATAAAATAATTATATTTGTTTTAATGGGCACGGCTTGGATGACCTTGATTTGATTAGCACGCTCGATGTTATCAAATGCATTTACTTTGTAATTTCATTTTTATAATATATTATATGTCGTTTTCTTTTTTTATGGATCTATTTGCAATGGACGAAGTATTTGATAATATAAATTGAGAAAATTTTTTAAATCTTACAATTAGTGCAATCTTTTTGTTAATTATAACACTTTGATTATCAAGCTCATTTCGACAATGAGTTTAATAAATCATAATATATTATTTTAATACTTTATTGTTTTTTTAAATATTTTAATATAATTTATATTGTTTCTTTGATGTCTTAAACACTTACGACACTGTATAATACGAAAGAATGATCTAAAAAAGTGATTTTTTCGCTCGTTTTTTTTGGGTCCTCGATTTTGGGACTGGATTGTGTGCCAAATGGTACCTTATAATGAGACATTAATTATAGAGAAGTTTCAGCTGAGTGACAATTTATTATTATCAGAGTTGGAAGAGGAGGAGGTCTCTTATTACGTCTCTTTACGCGAAAACTCGATTTTTTTGACATCCAAAATGAGCATCCATTTATGTAAAATTGCGATTAAATGTCTTTATCGGCTGTATCAATCTTTTTAAAATACCGGACCTCGCAGATTTATGATAATTCCACAATGAAATTTGATTTCATTCTTCCTCCTCTTCCAGCTCTGATAACTATTGTCACTCAGCTGAAACTTCGCTATAATTATAATGTCTCATTATAAAGGTATCATTTGGCACACAGTTTAGTCTCAAAATCGAGGATTCAAAAAAAACGAGTGGTTTTGACTTATTGTTAGTTAGGCACTTATTGCCTTGAGATTTATCAAGTCATTTCTTATGTATTTTTGATTGCTAAATATGAATAATATTTTCATATTTAAATATATCTTTTAGTTGTATAGACTGCACGCCAAATATTATTAGGTATCGATCAATTATCTGGCACGATTTTCTTACTTATTTGATTACTTCTGATTTTCTTACTTCTTAATGTTTTATAATCTAATGAAGTTTGGATTATACATTTATTAATATCGAATACGTTTGTAACATTGCAAATAAAGCTGATACAATGTCTGAGAAATAAAAAATGCATCATAAAATAACAGAGTTAAGAAAATGTGTAAAGTTGGAGTTACAAATCAGGTACTCTACAGCGTGAACTTAAACTAGCAAAAACGAAGGTCAATGTACAGAAAAATGCATAGAAAATATTAAGCTCAGTTTTCACTCCGGACAAATAAAAAAAATGTTTTTTAAATCCTTTGCAGAAAAAACGCAGGTCTTCAGAAGACATAACAGCTTTTTATGCAGCATAAATCCGAAAGGCTTATACAATATACTTGGGAGAGGGAAAAAAATTTGTTCTGTCGCAATATCAACACTTCGCAAATGGGCAACGTCATTTGATTTGACTGAGGGATATTTCAAAAAATGTCATGGACATTATATGAAGTATAAAGGCAAGCCTGTCAGAAACAAAAAGAAATGACTGTTTTATGTTTCGATGAAATGCACATGGAGCAAATTGCAATTGAATCAAATAAGAAATGTCAGGTTTAATGCCAAAGTTAAATGTCATTATTGATAATTTCTTGAGAATATAGAAGTGACCTTTTATTGTAATCTTAGTAATCGGAAACGGAAATCTATTAAAAAGAAGAACAGACATAGACAACAAATAGAATTTATACGCAGTATCATTAAACGCAGTTTTTAAATCAATCAATATGTTAGATTCTTCAGGTGAGTATCTACTCATGAATATGATTGATAAGCTGTATGACATGTTGTACACATCAAACATGTTCGTATACTCGCAAACAATGAGTTTCCTCCATTCGCGAGGATAAAACCAAAAAATATCAAATATGTAGGTAAGTCCATCTTCGCTTTTAATAACGTTTATTTGTTCTTTAACAGTGATATCTGATATTTTTACTTATGTTATGTGCTGCATTTAACAGTTCACAGAATTCACTGGTTTATTCTCCATTTTTTGTTCTGAAATCTGATTTAATTATCGCAATAAACGCATTCAGATAAAACCATAGATACCTGGACTGCTGATGTCCAATCACCCTTCATTCATACGGTTTGGCATTTGATGCACATAATCTCAAAAATCAGTAGTGTTCACGATGGCAATAACAAAAGAGCATATTCGATTTTCCATCCACTTCGCGTTTTATCTGAAGAAAAATTCTGAAGCCACTGCAATGATTTGTGCTGCATATGGAGAGAACGCTGTAAGTCATACTACATGTAAAAGATGGTATCAAAAATTTCACCAAGGAGATTTCAGTCTTAAAAATGAACCGTGTGCTGGACGCCCTGAAAAGATTGAAACGGACGAATTGCAAGCACTGTTGTATTACGAGTTGTTACAACCGGGTGAAACAATCACAGCAGACCGCTACCAACAACAATTGACCAATTTGAGTGATGCATTAGAAGAAAAGAGGCCATTTA
>NW_012027373.1:79836-82870 GCF_000956235.1 Wasmannia auropunctata
ATATTTAAAAAATATTAAATAAACGTTTAAAAAATGTATACTCAATACATTATTTTAAATGTAAAATTAATGTTAAATAAATATTTAAAAAATATTGAGTAGACGTTTAAAAAATGTATACTCAAATCATTATTTTAAATGTAAAATTAACGTTAAATAAATATTTAAAAAATATTAAATAAACGTTTAAAAAACGTTTTTTTTTTTTTTAGTTTTTGCGTACTTATGCTCTACGCATTGCCGCGTCAGCGTTAAGTATTTCGAATATCGCCATTGCGTTTTTCCCAATCAACACACAATATTTTTTAAATGTTTTCTTCATTTAATGTTTTTTTTCATTAATTATTCATTTCCTGCATTTCGGAAATGAATAATTAATGAAAAAAAACATTAAGAAAACATTTAAAAAATATTGTGTGTTGATTGGGAAAAACGCAATGGCGATATCCGAAATACTTAACGCTGACGCGGCAACGCGTAGAGCATAAGTACGCGCAACGATAAGCCGCGGGCGGTCAGCCTTTACGTCCGACTTGGCGAGTAATTTAGCACGTAACACGCAGAGCTAAATTAAAAGTAATAAAGTGAAGGTGTATGACATAATAAGTTTGTAAAGCAAAGTGAAATTAAAGTCTGTTTATTTAGTGAAAATTAAGTGTCGGAGTGACAAAATTTATTGAAATCCCGTTCCCCTGCGGAGTCCCGTCGGATCCTCTTGTGTCCTCACCGCACAACATTCTATATTAAAAAGCAACATTCTATATTAAATAAGCAAGAAATATAAAGTAAATTTTTCTTTACACACCTTTCTTTTTAAAAATTAGTTTTGAATGGAAAATAATTGCCTGTATATTTTAATTTATATAACTGCTAGATTTATTATCATGTGTCTCGCCATTTCGAAGAACACGTTTCTTTATCACATCAGCAGGTACGGTCTTCAAGTCATAAGCCATGCCCAAATAAGCGAAAAAGTCAATGAAAGCTGTAGTAAGATTGAGTCCATAATTTCCAAATTCCGCTGATTTATAATCCCAAGGAAAGACGTGATGATAGTTATGCCAACCTTCGCCTAACGTTACTATAGCAACTCCACTATTGTTGGTAGAACTGAGTGACCTGCGTAATAAAATAAATATTTCTAAGTAACAACAATATTATATATCATAACATAATATATAGAGACTATTGTAAATATTTTATTATTCTTAATAGTTTTATACAGAGTGTCACCCGCAATCAGAACACACTATCAGATTAAGCGTTTCATCCCGAATCTATAGAGTCTAATAATTTATTGATCTGCAGCGTAGTTAATTAATAAACTGTTTTTTAAAATTAATTTTATAATAAATAACAATAATTTCTTACAATATTAGTATGTATATAAAAATTTTTGATCTGTGTCATTTACTGTGTTTCAAAGTATTCTATGTATTACTAATATTGAAAGAAATTATTGTTATTTATTATAAAATTAATTTAAAAAATTTTTATTAATTTAATTAATTTTAAAAAATAGTTTATTAATTAACTACACTGCGAATCAACAAATTATTAGACTCGATAGATTCGAGATAAAATACTTAATCTGGTAGTGTGTTCCGATTGTAAGTGATCGGAGACACCCTGCGTATAAACGTAGATACATGTATATTTGACAACTCAAAAATAATACGAATACGTACTTGTCGTATGGTCTCATACCCCATATGTGAGCCACGGAATTTACCGACCAAGTAGCATTCAGATTTACGCAATATCTGAAGATTGCAAGATGCCACGAATACCACAAACTCTCATCCCACAACCACCAAGGTACTAATGCTGGTATAATAAAAGAGCAAGACAACATCATATACAGATACCACCTGAGGAAGAAGATGCGAATGCAAAATAACATTGAGTAGGACCAATTAAATCAATTTTATGTTTAATTGGCTCGATCTTGTTCCCGCAGAAACAAGATGTGACGTACTTTTTTTGAAACATCACGAATGGATCTTGCTTGAGATCACTGCAATCGACCGTTGCACCTTTGAGCGTAACATCAGGATGCTTACGTATTAGAAGCCAACCTACGTGCGAGAAGAAGAATCCTCTTCTCGCGTTATATGGATCCGCGTCGGTGTCAATGAATTTGTGGTGCACGCGGTGATCTCTAACCCATTGGTAAATGTCATCCTGAAAAATGTAACACGGAGAACAATATATGATATCATCACGATACAAAAAAAGTAGAATGTAGATAAAATTAGAAACTCATTCACTAACTCGTGTTTAAAAAAATTAGTAAGAAATTTAGATTTTGCCAAGGAATGAGTAAGGTGTGCCGTGACATGAAATCATTAAGTCATAGTATTATTAAAAGAATTATAACAAAATTTGAATGTCAAAACGTTTTGACTGCATCGAGTCTTTTTTAGTTGTTATAAATTAATACATAAATAAATAAAAAACATCAATAAAATTAATTAACCATTTAAATAATAAATTAATAAAAAATTCATAGAAGCAATTCAGTCAATAATAAAATTCAGAAAATCTAAAACAATGAACGCTGTATAAAGTTTTGTCGCATGTTAAACTCGCAATTATTCGTTTGTATACAATAGCACGGTGCATGTTGTACCTTCTCTGAGTGAAACATTGCAACATAAGCCGTGCTATTGTATCTGTACGCGAACAAATAATTGCGAGTTTAATATGCGACAAAACTTTATACAGCGTTCATTGTTTTAGGCTATCCGAATTTTATTATTGACTGAATTACTTCTATGAATTTTTTATTAATTTATTTAAATGGTTAATTTATTTTATTAATATTTTTTATTTATTTATATATTAATTTATATCAATTGAAAAAGACTCCGTGCAGTCAAAACGTTTTGACATTAAAATTTTTTTTAAATTCTTTTAATAATACACTTCTCAACAAAATTAAAGCATCACTTACTCTACCCTCTAAAAATAGGCAAAATTCAAGAGAGTGTAACTTCGTCAAAAATGATCGTATCGAGATGTTCAAAAAGCA
>NW_012027373.1:90315-91204 GCF_000956235.1 Wasmannia auropunctata
CTCTTCCGATCTTTTAGCAACATTTTTAGACCTTTCAATAAAATTGTTCTTTCCGTACATAAAATTGAAATCACATTCAAAATTAAAATAAAAAATTACTGCTTACTGGTGTAAACATTTTTAATTAACTTGATGATTATGTTAATAATAGTTAGTACTGAGATTCGTTTACGCAGCTAAGTATACGCATGTGTACACTTGCCCACGTACACTTGTCCCAAGGCAATGTTTTAAAAACTAAATCTCAGTACTAATAATAGCCGACACAACCTCTAATATTGTAACGCAATATAAACTTACATTTTAATACTATGTATAAAATATGTAATCACCTCTCTTTTCTTCTTTAATTTGACGTAAGACACTTTCCAGTAATCAAAAATCTATCGATGTTACGTGCTGTTTTATAACTATGCGTAGATTTCTTTTATTATTGCGCATGGAGTTCCAGCACTGTTTTATAGTTTTTACTGGTATGCAAGTGCCACTACCCGGCTAACAAACAGTAACTAACGCCCACTTTCCCTTCCCGTTGAGATATAGACAATTCGCACACTTAATTAATGCGCATGTTTATCCCGAATGACTCTATGTCAGAATACGTTAGAATTATCAAAATCCAAGATCTTGAGGCCATTTAGAAAATGCATATTTATTCCTAGAGGTACACGTACACAATGGATCCCAGGGACCTCAGCGTAGTTTTCTCGGTTTAGCATTTCTGAAATTGGAAAGGGAGGGGTTTGGAATATTGATGTAAAAAAAATTTGGGATCTCCTCAGTAGAAAGACGTGTTGACGCGCGGCAATTGTCACTCAACAACCGAGCAGTTAACAGTTGAAGTAAGCGTGGAGTCCCCGGGACAACTTGCAGTTTTGTTAAAAAATTA
>NW_012027374.1:0-307 GCF_000956235.1 Wasmannia auropunctata
ACCTGATCGCGTGATTAATTTTCTCTTGAGTCGTTAGATTTCCGAACAACGAGATTTTTCAGTAGAGAGGCACTCTCTATAACGTGCCTGGCGCCCAACTTTATTCCCGTTTTCGATAGGCGAGATGCCTGAGTTACGGTTAATCGCGCATTAGATTTCCTTTTATCGTTTTCGCGGAATTACGCGGGTCGGACGAGCGACGAAGTTGCACCACGCTCGTGAGTGCGGTCGCAATATGTTTTATATAATTGTGCCATTTTCACTAAAATTATATTTTAGTTACTTTTAATATTTAAAAATGTCTGTA
>NW_012027374.1:2391-2744 GCF_000956235.1 Wasmannia auropunctata
AAAAACCGTACATCATCACTAGCTCAATCGTTTAATTATTGTAATATTAAGTATATGAAGATGACTCGGTTCTCTATTATTTAGTGCATGTTCTTAACTGTGAAAAAGTTAGTTATTTATTATCGAACATTTAAGTATGTAAATAATGAAATGTAAACCTCTAGAACTACTAATACATTGTTGGATATGTGTATGTACATCACGTACGTGTACATACACTTTTATTTTTTGTTTAAATAAATCAGTTATAACAATTATGTAATGTATTAATCTACTAAAGTACTACTAAAAAAATAAAATAGTGTGTGTGTGTGTGTGTGTGTGTGTGTGTGTGTGTGTGCGCGCGCGTGAGT
>NW_012027374.1:8251-9872 GCF_000956235.1 Wasmannia auropunctata
GCGCGACTGTGGGACGCTCGTCGTCCTAGATCGCACGACGTAGGAAGCTCTCGTATCCACGAGCGAGATTCGCGTTCGTTGCAATTAGGAGACCCACGCGCGCTTCATAGGATTCCTATTTTCGTACATTTCGCCCGTAATCTGGGCGATTCGACGGACGCGAAGCGTGAAAATGGGAATCCTATGAAGCGCGCGTGGAATCTCCTGTTCGATACACCGTTCGATCTTACTCGCGCGCGGTACGCGCGGTACTCGACGTCGCTGTCGTGGCGTGTTTGGGAAGACCCACGGGACACGCGTGTCGATTCACCCGACTCGATGGAAAAAAATTTTTTGTGGCATTGTTATCGGTGTGAACGTTCCTCGCGCAGCCGTTCCATTTGTCACGCCATCGGGCAACCGATAATAAAAAAGCTCGTTCGAATCGAAAGGTTCGATCGATGCGACTGTTGCGAAACTTGTACGCACCCCCCCCCCCATACGGATCCTCGCGTTCTACACCGGTGGAATGTTTTTTTGTTCCTCGAGTCGATACACCCGATCGATTTGTAACCAAAAATACGCACTTGGACTTTTTCAAGGAGAACAGAAAAGATAGGATATTAAAATGACCAAATTTCTGTCATTTTTTTTACGTCGCGATTAAAATCTAGATTTCGAACGACCGAAGAACGACTTTACATCGACTTTTTTTGCAGCGTCGATCTTTTTGATTAAAAAAGACGCGAACGTTTTTCTCGATTGCACACACACACACACACACGCATACAGTTTTATGTCATAATATTTCTCTCTATATTTTTATACGATATTAAAAAAATTGACAAGAGATATCGTTCGATTGTCATTTGTCGCTAAAAATCATAATAATTCTCGTCCCTTCTCGAACTTTACGACCGTCGTAAAAAAAAATAATGTATTTTCCTCGCGTATTTCGATCGAGGCCACGATTATATTTGTTGTACGCGACGAGATATAAATATCAGAGACGCGCTCGATCGGTAGCGACCAATATTGGTCTCGCGTGTCGCGGACGATTGAAGCCACGATGCAACCGCGACCTTTGACCAACGTATCGGTATCGTGCCACCGCTCTCTTTCTCTCTCTCTCTCTCTCTCTCTCTCTCTCTCTCTCTCTCTCTCTGTGTGTGTCATCGCGCAAATTAATCCGTCCGCGAAGATCCACGCGCGCGCGACATAGAGAGACATTGCCTCCGTATAGATGCGTTGTACTTGACAAAAAGGATGATATACAGCGATAGGATGCAATTAGACGAGTGGAAAAAAATATAATATGATGCAACGGTCGTTCGATCCTACCCACCGTCGTTATTTGACGAAAAGATTTTTATATCGCAACAATTTGGACATTTTGGACGTACGTCTCGATATCGCGTTCTCTAATTTCGAAATCGGCTGCTTATTTTTCGTTTCTACCGTTCCCGCGAAGCGATTCCTTCCAAAGAATGGAGTTCCCTCGGAGTTCCGAGAAAGGATCGACCCACTTTTCTTCGAAGGTCGCGTCTAGCGTTGCCAGACGGAGCGTCTGGACCAGAGAGAGAGAGAGAGAGAGAGAGAGAGAGAGAGAGAGAGAGAGAGAGAGAGAGAGAGAGAGAGAGAG
>NW_012027374.1:10697-11375 GCF_000956235.1 Wasmannia auropunctata
TTTCCCACTCTCTCCACTTTATTACTTAACGTCACCGGCGCCATGTTATTTAGGATTTTAAAAATAAATACACCTACATTATAGTGTAGCCGCTGTCTTACAGACATAAACTGCAGCGCATGTAGCATGTGCTCCACCTTAGTGAATCTATTACACTGCAAGATGATTCTCATAGCCCGGTTTTGAGCTATTTGAAGTCTGTTTAGTTGCGTTTCACCCATCCCGACAAGCAGAGTAGCGCAGTACTCGAAGTGAGGTGCTATAATATAATAGACTTATATATAATACATCTTGTGTACGCCGATATTGAACTACCTATTCTATTTAGAAAACTCGTCTTTTTTCCTATTTTTTTTAACATGTAATCACAGTGGTCTTTGAATTGAAGTTTATCATCTATCATTACACCAAGATACTTCATTTTATCAACACGTTCAAGCTCGACTCCATCACAACATTTCAAAGTAATACAACCACTAAACTCCTTTCTTACACTTCTGACTATCATATATTTAGTTTTATCCACATTCAGTTTCAGCTTGTTTACCCTCATTCACTCTTCTACTCTCTTAAATATCCTGTTCATTTTACTTTCTATTTCCGCAGTACCTTCTCCACTTACATATACCAATGTGTCATCAGCAAACATTTTAATATTGCACTCTTCCGAGCATATTT
>NW_012027374.1:11395-16322 GCF_000956235.1 Wasmannia auropunctata
TCTCTATATATTTTCCTAATTGTTCCTTAACTATTAACTTTAATACCTTCTCATACATTGGTAAAATATTGATTGGCCTATAATCACTAGCTTTTTTTGGCTTCTCAATCTTAGGAATCGGTATTATCGTGGATACTTTCCATCCCTCAGGACATATACCATTACTCAGCAATTCATTTATCACCCTCACTAGCTCCTCCTTTATTACATGAAAGCTTGTTTTTAAAATATCGCTGGATATTCCCTCATCTGTTCCTTTCTTTTTTGGCAAGGCCATAATAATTTGCTCTAACTTTTGTACATTTATTAAATCAAAATTATCCATTACGCTTTCACTTACTATAGCATCATTACATTCCATACTCCTACTATCACTTGTTCCTATGGAGTTTATTATAACATTAATACTCTGAATATAATATTCATTGAATCTATTCGCTATACTGCAATCACCTATATTCTCTAATAATTCGAAATCAATCTCATCACTCTCTCTCGAGCCCGTATACTCTCCTCGCAGAACTTCTTTTAAGGCTTTCCACATCCGTACAGGATTACTTTTATTATCATCTATCATACTTTCATAATATTCCTTCTTTTTCTTCCTAATTAATTTGACTACCGCATTTCTTTCAATTTTAAACTGTATCCAATCTTGTTCATTACGCGTATATATAGCTTTCACATATGCTTTATCCCTTCTATCCGTGGATAATCTGATCTCATCTGAGAACCATTTTTTCCCTTTCCATATCGTAGGGACTACAAACTTTTTCTTTGGAGCAACAGCATCTAACGCCGCTACCATAATATCAACAAATTTCTCCGCTCTCTCATTTATCTTTACGCAATCATTTTGATCTAGACCTACCCGTATTGCTTCTAACAATTCATTAATCCGAAATTTGCTATACTCCCTACTAATAACTTCTTTATATTTATCCTTATTCTTACTTACATTAACTTCAACACTTAACCATGAGTGATCCGTTATCTTTGGCTTGTCGTATACTTTACATTTTATCTTAATATTCGCGAAAACAAGATCAATCAAAGTTTGACTATTACTTGTGACCCTCGTCGGTCTATCGACATATTGTTTTAACCCTAAGCTTGACATTTCACTTATTAATTTTCTTGCATAAAACGTATCCGCCAATAGATCAATGTTAAAGTCTCCTAACAACATACATTGACCTTTCGCAACTAGGTGGTCCACTGTATCCACCAGAAACCTTATAAAGTCACCATCTGCTGCGCTTGGTGAGTGGTATATGACTATGACTACGCCCTTATACATAGAATCATTTATCTCCACCGCTATACACCAACAGTTTGCTATTATCTTTTTATTTACTAGTATCTTATATTTAATATCATTTCTTATGTACATCATCACCCCACCCGTATTTCTATTTTCCCCATCGCATCTAACAACACTATATCCCATTACATGTATTTCACTGTCGTCAATTTCCGGAGTAAGTCTAGTCTCCGACAGCGCGCATGCTGCTAACTTCATCCTCCTCATGTGGTCTTGAATTTCGTCTTTATGTGCCATTAGACTTTGCGCATTCATGTGTACAATGGTCTCCTTCCGTAATTGCTATTTAATGTCTCCCCATCCAGCTCTCCTCTTCTCCTCCTGTACTGCTCTCTTAAAGGTCGGACATTCTAAGCTAAGGGCGTCATGATCGTCACTTATTTTCACATTGTACGCTTTGATTTTAAACATACAGTTCACGCATTTTTTTCCTTCTGCTGAACACTCTCGCGAGTCATGGTTTCCTGCACATTTGTGACATGTTACCTCTCGGGTACAATTTTTAGCAATGTGAAAATATCCCCAGCACTTAAAACACCTTTTAACATTAATATGATTAAATACCGGGCACTTCTTCCATCCTACATTTAGTTTTACTTTCTTCAGTAATAGCTCATGCGTTTCTTTATCTGCTTCCATAATTATCACTCCTTCTTCAGCTCCTCTCCTCTCGGAATGATTATCTCTTTTACCTTTGCTACTTATCCTCTTCACAATCCTCATATACCCTGCACCTATTTTATTCTGCTTCTTTACCATATTAATAAGCTCACTATCGTCTAACGCCATCTCTTCTGAATCTATGTTAATAATTTTTATCTTTGGTTTTAATTGAGGCGATTCCGTTACTTTATAATTTTTTCCCAGCTTAACTTGCACTGTCTCTTTCAATAAATTAACTTCCTCACCTGTTTCACAACCCATAATCACCGTTCCCTTGCTTCCTTTCTTCAATTTCGTTATTCTCATAGCCATATTCTTAATGTCCACCTTCTCTTTTATCACTTTCTTAGTGGTCTCACTCTCTTGGTGCACTTTTGGTTTGATAATTATGACGTTTTCTTTCTTCTCTTTAATCGCTTTACTGTAGCTCCTCTGCACTACTTCCTTCCTCGTTCCACCAGCTATTCCCTGGATCATTTTTTTCAGATTATCCAGTTCTCGCTTCACACTTCCTAATTCTTCTTGCACTACTTCTTTGACTATTGCTTTAATTTAATTTTTACGGGCCGTTTCATTTTTTATCTCTATCAGGGTTCTTATAATCCAGTCTACTTTGATGTCAATATTTGACCCTTTATTTCCACTGCTTGCTCCTGAGGATGCCATTGACCCTGTAGACGATGCTCTGTCTCTTTATACTGTTGCCAGTGCTTTCTTCGCACTTGCTTCCTGCTCGCTCTCAGTCAGAAACTCTTCAAATGGGCCCTTACACGGTACATATTCTTGTTTTTCATCGAAAATTTTATGCTTACTAACGCATCCCGGGTGATAGAACAGCTTTACACAAGTTTTGCATTTAACGACTTTGTTCTTTATTGCCTTCTTACATGCCGAGCATCGGTATTCTACATATTCATCTTCCATGCCGATACTTACCGACCGAGGCCGCTAACATCAGCGCCAGCGATCACGCACCCGAGATCAATTTTCACACGTCACACTTATGAAATCACGTGTAATGGCTGCCTGTCTATCGAGACCACGAGGCCCCAAAAAACAGAAATTCACTGTTCGCATTCACACACCGCCAGTCCAGCTAGATAATCCTCCTTGCTATCCCCAGACACATGCAGCATAACTTGAACACTTTTCCACACGTCCTCTTTCACTATTACCATTTAAAAATTTAGTTCTTCAGTGGCGCGAAGTGACACACGTCTGCTCTACTCAGAGAGAGAGAGAGAGAGAGAGAGAGAGAGAGAGAGAGAGAGCTCGCGGCGGAGTAACGTGCGATGGCCCCAGCTGTTGTGTGTGTGAGTCGAGTGTGTGTGTGTGTGTCGAGCGTAGCATGTACAGACGGGGACACGAATGCCTTGACACTTCGAAGTTGCGCGTATCGAGCGTGTTCCAATCAGAAACGCGTCTTCGGAGCGCGTTCCAATGAAAAAACGCGTTCCTCTCTCATCGCGCAACTTCAAGTGTCAAGGCATTCGTGTCCCCGTCTGTACATGCGTCATCTCTCTCTCTCTTTCTCCCTCCGTTGCAGCAGCTGATCATCGCGAACAACCTAACCTCCTCGCTCGCACCGAACAGCAGCGATGCCTCTTCGCTCGCGATACCTTCTGCCGCGATGCGCGGACGACCCGCCGTCGGTCACGCGAGGCACCGACGACCCGCGGTCGGTCACGCGAAGCGCCACTGCCGACCACGCCGAGCGCTACCGCCGGTCACGCCGAGCGCCACCGCCGGCCACGTCGAGCGCCACTGCCGGTCACGCCGAGCGCCACCGCCGGTCACGTCGAGCGCCACCGCCGGTCACGCCGAGCGCCACCGCCGGCCATCCGAAGCGCCGCCGCCGGCCACGCCGAGCGTCACCGCCGGCCATCCGAAGCGCCGCCGTCGCGGTCGTCACGCCAGGCGTGGATGAAGCAGCGTCGGTCTCGCGAAGCTCGGACGAGCCACGTGGCGCCGCTGCTGTTCCTCGCAGATGAGGGTGTGTGCGTGTGGTGTGTGTGCAGCTGACGCGTCGTCGGCGTCGTACAATCGCGCCCAATTAACAATTGAACTTGGCCAACGCGTGTACCGCTCATGCTTTTCTATCGTTCACCGCGTGATACCATGCCAAGTGCAATTGTTAATTGGGCGCGATTGTACGACGCCGACGACGCGTCAGCTGCACACACACCACACGCACACACTGACCGTGCGGCAGCAGCACCATACGCAGCTTGTCCGCTTTCTGCCGCATGGTCACATTATGAACGCGACATACTTGTTTGTGTCTGAGGTGTGTTCGTCGACAACGACTCCTCGCTTATTGGTCGCAATGGTCGATCCTATTTTCCGAAATATCTCGGCTCCCGATGATTTGCGACACCTTTGTCGGATACTTTTCTTGTATTTCAGATTTCAACGCTTCGATTGACAGCATGTTCAGCGAGATCGATGGTGATCAGGTGAGGTGTACATAATTACCCAATATCGTGCAAATATTGCAACGTGGTATATTATAGTGCAGTATTGTTATGTTCGTCTTTAATAAACACTCGGAAGTTTCTTTAAAAGGATATAGATATATTTAAGAGTCGAGAAATACAATATATCAGGAGACGCGGTAGCGTCTCCCGCCAAGTATATTTTTTCGCTACATAACGGTCAGAAAATATTTTTGTACTTACAGAGACGCTACAGTGTATCCTTTACCGGACGGATAACGTTTCTATAGTAATAAATTATCCGTGGAAAAGACATTAAAAATGTAAAAAAACCGCCAAGTATATTTTTTAACGTTTTTATTTCGAAAAAATTGTATTAGATTGAAAAAAATGAGACCTTTGTATTATCTTAAATATATAATACAACTTCGAAAAAAAAACTATTGTTAAATCATAAAAAAAACCTAAGTGACATAGATCGGAAGAGCACACGTCTGAACTCCAG
>NW_012027375.1:0-1228 GCF_000956235.1 Wasmannia auropunctata
CATCTCGATGAGTTTCTATTTTATCTTTATCCTTGAACCAAATTCTCAGTCCTTTAGACTCTTGGCTGTATCCAACAAATATTCCTTCCTTTGTTTTAGAGTCCCACTTCTGTCTTAATTGTTTTGGTACATACACGAGTACTCTAGTTCCAAATATCTCGAAGTCTTCAAGTTTTGGTTCCTTTTGATGCCAAATTTGATGTGTAGAATCATTATTTTTGCGTCCTTTATCTGTGCGGTTGAATGTGTACGCTGCGGTATTAACTGCTTCCGCCCATAATTTCTTTGGTAGATTCTTTGCAAGTAGCATTGTTCTGGCTGCTTCTACCAAGATTCTATTTTCTCGCTCCGCTCTTCCGTTTTGTTGAGGGATGTAGCTTACTGTCTTCTCATGCTTGATACCTAATTTATCTGTAATTGCTTTTACTTCAGTATTTATATATTCTAAACCGTTGTCGGTTCTGAGTATTTTTACATCCTTGCCGCCTTCATTTTTTAAGCATTTGATAAAGTTCTTGAGACAGTTACTTGTTTCTGACTTGTTTTTCAGAAAGTAGATTTTTCTATAATTAGAAAAATCATCCTTAAACAGGAGAAAATATCTGGAATTACCTACAGAGTTTGCTTCCATAGGACTACACAGATCCGAATGTATAAGTTCTCCTATCTCGTTAGCTTGACTTTTGCTGGTTTTAAAGCTTTGTCGATAAACCTTTCCTTTCAAGCATGCTACACACTGTTTTATCTTGGATTCTTTCGGCTGTATTTCCTCCTTCTTCAAAAGGTCCTTTAGTCTGTCAAAACCTAAATGTGCAAGTCTCTCATGCCAGGATTGAATCGATTGACTTTCCTTCAACGTTGTTAGACATTTCTTTTGAGTAGTAATTCTGGCCTTAAGTTTGCATAGGCCACCGGATCGTTCTCCAATAGCGACGACTTTGTCCTCCTTAAGAATTTTGCATCCAGATTTATTCAATTATTCTAAATCCTTTATTTACAGCAGAACCATTTGAGAACAGATTATATTTGAGAGTGGGAACATACCTTACGTCAGCTAGATACTTATCTATCTAATTGATTCCATCAAAGACTTGAATATTCACATTGCCTGTGCCCAGAGCCTCTAGATGTGTTCCATCACCCATGTAGAACTTTTCCGGCTCGTCATATTTTTTGTAGTTAATTAGCCATTCCTTTCGACACGTTAGATGTGCAGTCGCACCTGAAT
>NW_012027375.1:13268-13576 GCF_000956235.1 Wasmannia auropunctata
TTGTAATTAATAAACTAGAAAATATGCGAAATACGAACACCAATTAAATTCTAAAAAAAATAATAATATGTAGTTATAAAATAAAATAAAAAAAAAAATTTTCTTTTTTTTCGCGACTAGTCAATTTATTCTTAAATCAAGAATATTACAAGATTGCCGCAAATTTTCATTATTCTAACCGAAATCTTTTCAAGAAAATTTAATGAGATAGCATCAAGATTATTTTATTCTAGGTTTCAGAATATTTGCATTTAAGAATAAAATATTCTTCTCTCAACAATAATTATAGAGATCGGAAGAGCACACGT
>NW_012027376.1:0-516 GCF_000956235.1 Wasmannia auropunctata
TGTATACTTATATATATATTATTGTGTACCTACAGTAAATTATATTCCCCAAATGCCATCCTGATTCCATTCTTATTAATATTATTATTAAATGTATTGTAATTATTGTTTTCCGTAAAATGCCTCGTTGAATGTCAAGAGACTTACTGCAGAAAGGAATGAATCCCGAATCTTCCGGATTGCCCCCGGATAACAATCATTTTGGCAAGAAATTAACGACTGTCACCGTTTTCCATTTGTCGTTGCGTAATGTAAGTATTACACAACAAAATCAAATCAATATGTTAGTAATAGCATTAATGGGAAAATTTTAGAAACGAATAAAATCTTTTCCCATAATTCATTTTTTATTATTAATTTCGCGACTCGACTTTGAAAAATATATGATGGTCGTCGCCAACTGATGCCAAAATCATTGTTACCGGGAATCCGTGATTACGAGAAAACCCAGGATTAATTCTGTATCTGCAGCAGACACTCAAATTTCAACGAGACGATTAAAAAAATATATTTATG
>NW_012027376.1:536-893 GCF_000956235.1 Wasmannia auropunctata
TGTTAATATATTATTAATATCTTTTTTATTGATTATTATAAACAGTAGAGAGAGAATTCCTGACATATTAAAAAGTCATTGTCGATGCATAAAAAAAAGTAGTAAATTTGATAAACTAGCGATCAAAGAATAACCATGATTTCGTATTAATATTGGTAATTTAAAGCCATAAATTGATTACCGATATTTATGACATCCAATTATATATGTGTGAATTTTATTGCACACTGCTATCTTGATTTCATCATTATTGATATTATTATTATTAAATATACTATAATTATTTTCTCAATTAAAGCCTTGTTGAAGTCAAGAGACCTGCTGCAAGAAGGAATGAATCCCGAATCTTCCGGATTG
>NW_012027376.1:913-1949 GCF_000956235.1 Wasmannia auropunctata
TTATGTATTTTTAATCTAAGATTTTGGACAAAAATTTAATTGGACTAAAACGAATTAGCCCGTAGAGGCCCTCCACCACCCCGCCGATTTTAATCAGCGGTCCTCTTTTTTTCCAGGTTGCAAACTGATGACAAATAACATTAGCTTGCTACCTGGATTGTATGTTTTAATACACAATATGATTAATTTTATATTATAATTTATATTTATACAATAATTATAAAATATGTTATTTATCATATAATAAAGATGTTATAAAGATTACAAAATGCTGTTTAAAATATAATAAAAATAACATTATTAGTAACATAATAAATTGCAGGATTATATGAAAGCGTCAAAAATACATATGATAACATGAATTTTATTAAATTTATCATTACTAAAATATTAAATAATAAAAATTAACAATAATTAAGTATTTATTTTTTATTATCAACTTTAGATTATAAGTTTATACGAAACTTATTAAATTTTATCTAACGCGAGCAATATTGCAACCAAAAATGTCGATAATAAATTTATGTGTTATGGTTTTCCGTCGTTCAAACAATCCGTCGTTGACCAATTGTAAAAAAATTATACAGCAATATTCAACACACGAAAAAATAAGCTTTAGAGTAAGGCAATGATTAAATTAGAAGCTAAATCGCGATAAGAAATTAGTACAGACAATGAATAAATCGATTGACAATACCACTACTTTTCAAAAAGGTAAAATCTAATGTTAATGTAATATGAAATATTTATAATTTATAATATCTATTATTGCTTGTTAAAAATTTAATACAATTCTTTATTTCGCGTTTTTTTATGGAAGCGCAACTATATTTAAATTCAATGAAATACAATTTACCTATCAAACGCATACGAATAATTGTCTTCGAGGTTTACATTTTAAAGTTCTATGAATTTTAATAGCGTGAAATGATTTGTCCGCAAACGAAGATGGATAATTAGTCCCATCACTGAGTGTATAACGCAAGTTATAGTATCCGACACAAAAAAGAACAATCTTCATGGTGGAGAGCAAACG
>NW_012027376.1:13803-14648 GCF_000956235.1 Wasmannia auropunctata
GTTCAGACGTGTGCTCTTCCGATCTGCTAATCCATCGAGACACAGAAGTGACTCAATGGACCGAAAAACGGAGCGAGAAGTGCGATAAACATTTTTCGACGATCTCCAAAATCAGACCGTATCCCGTATCTTTTCACATACCGAATCTATCGCGAGAAGTATCGACGATATAACGCAATGTCAATTACAGGTGGCAGGGAAAAGCTGAAACAGAAATATAACATGATTAACGAAAAATTACAATTTTCAGAAGAAGGACACTGAGAAATTTGGACCGACGGCAATGCTATGAAAAAAAAACTTGAAAGGAAAATTAAGAAGGGCCCGTCAAAAATATATTCAGTGCGCGTTCGATACTATTATTCTGTTTAAATAAATATACTTTATCCGTTTATCATCTCGTGTCTCTGCTGCAGCTTCTCCATGGCACGTGCAAAAGACATTGCGTATTGCGCGTTTCGCGAAATCATGAATTAAATTAATTATCGTTGCAAGGGACACGGGACCGATTGTGAGATCGTTTCGAATGTCACCGACTTCTCGCACCACGTTTCTACACGCGTCTAACGTCGACGAGGCTTTCTCATTCACGATCCAAAGACTTCTTCTAGCCGAAGCTAGGCATGGTAACAAGACGTTTGTGTACTAAGACAAGCGGACCTCGTTTTGGGGAGTCTTCCGCCCACGACTCGTGCAGATGATCGCGTTTAATCCGGCTTATCGGCTTGCTGGACGCTAATCCATCGAGACACAGAAGTGACTCAATGGACCGAAAAACGGAGCGAGAAGTGCGATAACATTTTACGACGATCTCCAAAATCAGACCGTATCCCGTATCTTTTCAC
>NW_012027376.1:18431-94384 GCF_000956235.1 Wasmannia auropunctata
TTACTCCATTTTATTAAAAATGTTTCACTCACCAACTTGAAGCGCAACGGGCGGAGTTGTTCAGCCACGAAGCTGCGATAATACTGTAACACACAAATAAAAGATTTAAATTAAAACATTGCTCAAAATAATCATTGTTTTAAAAGACAATTCGTGTGCGTATTGAATTAATTTAATTTTAATTTGTTTTTCAATCAAATATTATATTTACTAATATAAATGTCTATATCTCCTCAAAAAAATTTTATATAAAGTTCATTCAATTTTAATAAAATTTTTCTCTATTTCTAATTACATGTAATTTATTAAGATAAATCGTTCAAATAAATAAATAAAAACTTTTGACTTTATGCAAGTATAAAAAAATGATATTTACCCCAAGGTTGCTCCACCGGGGCCAGATGCCTCTCCTAAGCCTCCTCCTCCTCTCAGGACAATTAGATGTTGTCAGGTCTCCTCGTAAAATATTTGGATTATCAAGTCCCCTGATTTGAATTAAAACAAAGTTCAGAAAATTCAACATTTCAAAAGATAATTCTTACAAATATTCAAACATTTTCATCTTTTAATTAAATATTTTTTAAATAATTATGATTAATATATCAAAGTAATAGAAACTAAAAGAGAATTATGTCGTCAGAAAAGGAAAAAAAAGTTTATATTAATCGCATTCCGATAAAAGTCATTGCAATTATTTCTCAAACGGGAAAATCTGAATTTGAATGATATAATATAGAAATGTAATAAAAAAATTTTTTTAAATCAATCAGGGAATCTATTAATCAGTCAATGAATAGGCAAACAAATCAAATTACGAGCTATACTGCGAACCATTATTTAATCTCACCTTAAATATTAAGTGAAATATTCAAAATAAATGATGAGATCCAATGAGTACAATAATTCTCTTTTAATTTCTATTCCTTTGATGTATTAATCAAATTTATCTTAATTGTGCTTTTAAATTATCAAGCGCGTATTACTGATAAATTAAAAGAAGAATTATGATAAATTTAATTAATATTCTATAATAGTGGATGCGATTGCTTTTTCAAAATGATTAATGCACTGTTATTAACGATCGTAATAATTTGTTATTAACCGTATAAAAATATAAAAGATATTATTTACATTGAACAATTTAACTATATAACACCGAATATTAAAGATAGAATAGTTTAAGAAGATTCATTTAAATACAATATATAATGCGGGAAATGTTAATAAATATTAAGAAAGATTAATATAATTATTTCTTTTGTTTCCGAGTATAAATCATTAGTTTTACATATTTAACATGAATGTTATTGAAATAAAAAATATAAATTTCAAATCTTGCTTTTTCTAGAGTTATATGAATACTCTGCTAGCTTCTATTGTGTATGTCATTCACTGAATCTCTAGTATTTTCTATAATTGATTTTCTTGTTTCTTATTGCACGATAAAGATGTTCGTGATATTTTATATAAGGAAACATTTATATATTATATCATATATTGTTTTAAATATTTTATTAAATAAAAAGTAAGCATGTTTGAAACGGACATTTAGTAAAGTGTAAAAAATTTTCCAGCAATTTCAAGAAGCATACGCGAATACTTTTTATTTAATATATGTTTCTTATAGAGAACATTATTTAAGTTTATTGAAATTTGCACATTTGCGATGCTTTTAAAATACCAATAGCAAATTAAAAATGGGAAATAAAATTGAATAATTAATTAAAAATTTCTTTCTGATTTAGCTTTAAAAGAAAAAAATATTAAACACATAAATCATATTAACATATAATTGATGATCATAAACAAATAAATCATATTTTGTAATCAGTTTTCTAAATTGTCATTGTTATCAACCGTAACGTATAAAAATTTAATAGATATTATATACATTAAATAATTGAACTATATGACACCGAATATTAAAGATAGAATAGTTTAAGAAGATTCATTTAAATTTAATATATAATGCGGAAAATGTTAATAAATATTAAGAAAGATTAATATAATTATTTCTTTTGTTTCCGAGTTTCGATAAACCATTAGTTTTAACAAATAATAAGGTAAATTATGAAATACTCACTATGCTCATATTTGATCATCTCCTTCTCTCTTCTTTTTTTATATACGTGGCATTCAGATAATTGTTCTAAAACAAACAACTTGTTGTTAAAATTAAATATAATTATAACATAATTACTAGAAAGACGATCACATGGTCATTATACCTCGTATGTTCTCGATATAAATCACACGTAACTTAATCATATTATTGCGACAGCAAAAAATAAAAGTGTAAAAAATTCAACATAAGTTTCGCACTTACCAATTATATGACTCGCAACGGTACTCGTTCCACAATCGTTGTGTTCTCTATCCATCATGTCCTGCAATTAAAAAATTATTAAAACATTAATATAATTAAGATAGCGAAGAAGCGCGCTTCGTCTCGCGCGCGATTAACTTTACGCGAAATAAGCGCCGCGGCAACGGCGATAGCGTTTATGCGTTAACGTAATTAAGATAGCGAATTAGCGGAGCAATTCGTCCCGCGTGAGATCAGCTTACGCGAAACAAGTGTCGCGGCGACGCGGGTCGGCGGCGGTGTCGACGGCGATAGCGCGGCGACGCTACATGTTAGACAAATGCAAGTCCCACTTACCAATTATATTACAGTCGCGACGCCTCTCGTTCCAAAGATGATTTATCTCGTATCGAGTTCTGAAATTATAAAACAACGCTACTAAATTGATGAAGCGGTTTCGTCTATCCGCGCGATGAACTTAGCGTCGTCGCACGCCAATAGCGCCATCAGCGCCACCGTACGCGCTGCGGCGGCGTCGGTGCAACAGTGGCGCGCGGCGACGCCGACGCTACACATTTTGATTTTCGGTCGAACGAGTATTGCGAAATACGTATCCGATCAATCTTGCATCTAATTAGAACTCTGATTCGATCGGATGCGTAATCGCAATACTCGTTCGGCCGAAAATCAAGACGTATACCGCCGCCGACGCGTCGCCCGCGCCGCGACGCTTGTTTCGCTGACGGCACGCGGGACGAATTACGCCGCTTCACTATCTTAGTTATGCGTTTATCCATATGTTCGCTGTACGTTAACGTACGCCATACTTATGAATAAATGCGTAATTAAGATAATGAAGCGAAGCGATTTGTCCCGCACGCGGGCGACTTACGCGAAACAAGCGTCGCGGCGACGCGAGTCGGCGGCGGTGGCGACGGCGACAGCGCGGCGACGCTACATGTTAAACAAATGCAAGTCCCACTTACCAATTATATTAGCCGCGACGCCTCTCGTTCCAAAGATGCGATTTATCTCGTATCGAGTTCTAAAATTATAAAAGAACCACCACTGAAATATCGAAGCGGATTCGTCTATCCGCGCGATCAACTTAGCGTCGGCATCGCCGCACGCCAATAGCGCCATCAGCGCCACCGTACGCGCTGCGGCGGCGTCGGTGCAACAGTGGCGGGCGGCGACGCTGCACATTTTGATTTTCGGTCGAACGAGTATTGCGAAATACGTATCCGATCATCTTGCATCTAATTAGAACTCTGATTCGATCGGATGCGTAATCGCAATACTCGTTCGGTCGAAAATCAAGACTTATACCGCCGCCGACGCGTCGCCCGCGTCGCGACGCGACGCTCGTTTCGCGTGAGCTGTCGGCACGCGGGACGAATTACGCCGTTTCACTACCTTAGTTATGCGTTTATCCATATGTTCGCTGTATGATGTTAACGTACGCCATACTTATGGATAAATGCGTAATTAAGATAATGAAGCGGAGCAATTTGTCCCGCACACGGTGATCAGCTTATACGAAACAAGCGCCGCGCCGACGCGCGACGCGGCGAACAGTTGTGGTCGACCGTGCGAGCGAATTAATTGTAATCTAATAAAATGATAGAAAAATCAAAATAAATTTATAGATTTCATGTACCCGTATATAAATTTCCTCCAATGCATTCATGTTCATCTATTTTTTACAGCGCATGAGCTGTCTGAGGCTGTACATTGTCCCTACGTGACACGACGTGACGCTTCCGTAGACTTGATACGAACTCAGCGGAGCCGGCGGCCGGACTATCGCGCGAGCGGCGCGTACGCGCAGTTTATATAGTACCCTGCCAGAAGCATTCTGATTGGCTCGGCGCTGGCTACACGAATCGGTATATAAACGGGACGTTAGGTAGCACGAGGCTTTTTGCTTGTGGGACTCCGACGTGGTCGCGTCGACACTCGGCGCGCTGCGCGGCCACATAAAACGTTCGTACTTAGTTTTACAAACTGACGGATAATGGCACTGGCCTCTTTTTACAACATGCGCTCAATGTTTAATTGTAACGTAATTTATTTGCAAATAAATAATGAAACGGAAAATGATGTTAGATCCTTTCTCGCCTGTTTCGCAGCGTTTCGGAAATTGTACTCAATGAAATGTATATATATGCGTAATTTTTCGTGTATAAAGTTCCAGCAGACTCGAAAAATGGATTTAGTACGGACACGCACCACAAATTGTGCAGAAATCTTGATTTTGCTATGTAATTTGGATCCACTTCTCCAGAGGGCGTTAGTGCACGAGGGCGCGTTTTAGCGTACAGTCAAAAGGCATGTCCGCTCTTGGATCCTCTCTGATATCATTTTTATGCGTTTATCAATAAAGTAGAGGAAAAGCGCGCGAGCACATAGACAAAAGTATATTGGCACCATTGAGCGACCATCTTGAGCGAGCACCTTTTATCTAATCTTAGAACATATATTACATATATATATTATATACACATATTACATATGTATATATTACATATAGAACATATAGTTTTAAGATCTCAATATGCTTCTCTTTGACTTGATATTATATTATAAATTTATAATATTAAAATGAATTTTTAAAAAATTTACTTTTTAGAGGATAGTAATACAAATAAAAATTCAAAACCCAGCTATTATTTAATATCCAAAAAGTCAATTGCAAATGTGTGTCGATAATATATCTGTGTAGCCAATTTCGAAAGTAAAATCTACAGAGCACAGTTTATAATGAGCAAAAAAGAGATATATTTTTGTTAAGAAAAAATTTAATTTATATGTACGAACGAATCTATATTCTAAACAGTACGTTGAATATTAAAATAATACTTGACATGATTTTTTTATACATAAATTGAATATACATATAACATTGCTACTATTTTTACAATGTTAATGATTCTTAAAGATGTTAACATAATTATTCATATCGTATCAACTTAATTACGCCTTTTTTAAATTCACAATTAGGTCGATCACAATGAAAAGACTTCTTTTAATCAATTAATCTTAATATTTTGCTACTATTCACAGAGCTGTATTATTTTTTCTTTCTTGTTGACCTAATCCATTCGGACTGCAGCTCACGTAACATCTGTGGTGTTAAGAGCCCCTCCGCTATTAATCTTTCAGTCAATCTGCCTCTACTATGTCTGCCAGTTGCTTTATAATCTATAAAAATTTTTTGTATAAGTTTAGCATTCATCATCGCGAATGTAAAATTCTTTTTTTATATGTAGTAAGGAATTACCTCTGTAGAAGTTTTGCCTTTGCGTCTGTAATTCAAAACTATCGGCTTCTCCGCCTAAATAATAAAAAAAAGATTTGATCATTACATATCACGACTAATACTATAAAAAATAATCTTGATAAAATATAAGACAAAATTTCACGCATATAAACATCCACACACGTATATTTCTATGCGTATATTAACTATAAATTACAGCGTGAATATTATATGCGTTTCAAAAGAATCACGCTTACCTGCATCAGAATTCACCAACAAAGTCGTTAATTTAACTATTCCTTCCTGGATCAGGGCATCAAGTTCCTTTTGCATGTCACGGATTATTTGACCATCCGGGAACAGGTCCATGAAGCGATAACTACACAGAATAATGAATATGAGAACGCAAAGAAAACCAATGATACATAATTAAGGTAAAAAAAATTCTCATTATATACCTTAGCCATAAATAAAGATCTAATACATCAAAAACGCCTTCCAAGTGAGCGAGATCAAGGATAGTTCTAGGCATTTGAAAGGGCCATCCGATGTGTTGGCATAACCAATTGAACGTTATCGGTTCGTTTTTACTGTATTGACGTGCAAACTGCAAAAGAAAATGTATATTTAAGCCACAAAAAGTGCAAGGATAAAAATTAAAATGTTGAACATTGTGAAAACAAAGTCGATTTTATATTAACATCTGGGAGCTTTTTTTCGTAATAGTTAACTTTAAAAATCGATATACATATATATGTATATTATATATTCGTGATGATCATAACGCGAGAGCTGCGCATCTGCTCTCTGTGTCTAAATTCAAATCCATCTATATTTAACATACATAAAACACACACACACACACACACACACGCGCGCGCGCGCGCGCGCGCACGCGTATGTATATATATATATAATATAATATAACACTTGCCTTCAAAAACATAGAGCACACAAATGGCGATTTCCGATTAATTGGTGCACAGCAAAATACGTATCTCGCACGAAGTGGCAATAAAACATGTTGTATCATATCGGCTAGGAATTTAAAGTCGTTTATGTTGCACATAAAGTAAAGAGAATCGTCAACCGTGCACAACGATATAAAGATATCCTGAAATGCACAAAGCACAAACGACATCATTTACGATTCATTAAAATTAATTCCATTGTTACTTCCGTGCCTGGACTCACCATAAGATTCGACAACGACGAGTTTGGCAAATGATAAGCGTACGTCTCAATTTGATCCGCCGTTGGATGGAGGCCGGCTTGTATTATTGTCTCCGGCGTTTGACTCAATAAATTTTTCAAAGTCGGCAAATCCTCCCGTTTAAACGTCGTCACGTAGCCCTGTAATGTAAAAGCATATTTTAGTACTTCACATTTTTCTCTATATATTTGACTTCTTTCGTGATGTTAATAGAATTAAACTAGATTATGCTTACCGTATCCCAAGCTGTGCCGTAACGTCCAGCACGACCTGCTATTTGCAGAGCCGCTGACACAGATATAACGTCCATTTCTTTTTCGCCCTTTTCATTAAACATCGGCTGAATCAACGAATAAAATATAATTCTTCGAATGTGCCTGTAACAATACATTTAAAAGACAAATCACTCTCAACGATGCGCATCTGTGCTACATGAAAACTTCAAAATATAAACGTATACATCAAATTTAACACGCGCAAAACTCACAGATTCAAACCCATTCCAATGGCATTGGTCGCTACTAAGATTTTACAGGAATTGTTCGGATCATTAAATTTCGCGGCTTGCGCCAGCTTGGTACCGGGTGGTAAGCCGCCGTATATTACAGCCACCTCTTTTCCCCTGCTCTCGAGGGAACGCGACACGGTGTATATGTCGTTTTTGTTAAAGCAAACTATGCAGTCCCCCGGCATAATGTTATTCAAACTATCGACAGCTCGGTCTTCTATCTCCAGCTCCGTCAATCGCTTGTACCTGCGAACTTCCACGGTTTCGCCCGTTGAAACGCATATAGAGTTTACCTGCATGGTACATGTAGCTCTTGATTAGCGGATATCTGTCGGCACACAATTGTACAATATATAAAGACGAAAGGCGTACCAATTCTATAGCAGCAGCTTCACCACACAAATGTATCTCATCCGCGGGAATTCCTAGAAGGGCCCTCGTCCACGCCCAGCCTCTATGAAGATCACGCATTAGTTGAATTTCATCAATTATCGCTACTTCATCTGCAATAGATTATCATCGTATTAGCACTTTTCTCAGCGATGTAAATATTAAAGATGTACTCACAATGATTTTGTAGATTCACCATTTCTACGGAACACGATACATGATCCGCTGCATCATTATTATCCTTGGCATACCTCCGTTCTTCTCCAGTTACTAAATCACACGGTGTTCCCTAAAATTATGTTAAATACATTGTTACATCTTTATGTTTGTTATTTTATTTTTGGTGAATGTAACTAAAAAAATATATATATGATATCAACCCTTTCGTTGCATTTATGAAATACTTCTGCGACCAATAACTTCAGCGGTGCACAATACACTCCACTTTTTGCGTTAATAAATCTTTCTAGAGCATGGTAAGTCTTCCCGCTGTTCGTTGGTCCAGCGTGAAAAATTATTTTTCTATTTTTTGCCCTTGCCATAGGATACCTAAACAACAGCCAAATTTTATCACTTTGTAAAAATTGTTCTTAATGTATTAGAATACACACATATATATTAAAAGAACAATGATACAGTAATTATATTAATATATTAATATAATTACTGTATCATTGTTCTTTTAATATATATGTGTGTATTCTAATACATTAAGAACAATTTTTATAATTTATATATTAATAAATAAGAAATAAAGGATACGATATTTAATGCTCCAAGTAAAAATAACTTTAAATTACAATAATGACAACAAACGTTTCAACCCACATCAGGTCATTTTCAATGTTAAAAAAATGTACTAACATTAAGAACCCAATGTAGATTGAAACGTTCGTTGTCATTATTGTAATTTAAAGTTATTTTTACTTGGAGCATTAAATGTCATACTTTAACTCTTTATTTCTTATTTATTAATATATTAGTACAATTACTATATCATTGTTATTTTTATATATGTGTATTTTAACACATCAAGAAAAATTTTTTCCTTGTAAAAACCTTGATAATCTTTAACATTATGTAAATTTACATTTTCTTACCAGGTAGCGGGACTTCGTAGATCACTAATCTTTTTGAGATCGTCCAAGCAATCGATGTGCGGGAATATTTGCTTGGTGTGTTTTATGAAGTACGGAAAAATATCGGTGACGTGTCCGGCACCATGCATGATATCGGTCAGGACTACGTAAAGGTCCACGGGTAATGATTCCGTTCCTAAGCAGTACTGTTTGAAGTTGGTGAAAGCCTGTGCCAGGAGGGTGTCTGAAATCAATGCCACAATTAGAAATCACATTTATATATTCGATTATTGCCTACGCACCATCCAATCCATATTGTTGAGCCAGTTTCTTGATCTCCGTCCTCTGCGCGAAGGAATTCAGTATCCTCAGTAGGTCCGTCTTCTTCAATGAGGACCCAGCTATTTCGGCACCGACGTTTATGTCATCCGGATTCGGTTTGACGGGCACAGGACGGAACAGCGATTGCGGCATATTTGTATTGCTGTTGCTGTCGCTTTTCTTGCCTCTGCACAGCTGGACGTAACTCGTGCCAAGAACTGGCGATCTAGCAACAAAAGACGAAATGAGATAGAAGGTATGTCGTAGTAGCGACAGTTTTAACCTTTAAACCATGATTCCGTTGTGAGCCACGGACTAAGGTGGACGTCTATGGCTCAGTACTCTGATCAGTATTGCATCATCCGATTAATACTTCTCTACTTCTGTTTTATACGCAATTATCAAATTTGTATCAGGCTGTATAGCTCCTCGTAGGAGCTGAAGCCTAATTATAAGAAGAAGAAGAAGAAGAACCTTTAAACCACGGTCTCACAGACTGCTATTAAAACGTTACTATTGTCAACAATTTTCTTATTTGTCACCCTTTAAATATATTTTATTTCTATTGTATATGAGATTTTTTTGTTAACTCTCACATTAAAACATAGTTTTCTTTTTCCCCATCACAAATATTCAGAAAACATACATTTTTATTATACATACATAACTTATAAAATTAGCGAGAGCATAATAGCGATTTGTCAGACCGACATTGTGGTTAGTGTAATTTTTTGGGATGCGGTGGTTTAAAGGTTAATGTCGCTCGACGTAGCGTTATGCAATTCATCGAAGAGATAAAAGAAGATAAAGAAGAGATACGATCAAAAAATGTATCTCTAACAATACATGATTCTAAAATATATATACAAATGTATGTATGTATGTATACCTGCGTACTAATGTCACCGCCGACAAGGCGCCTCTTCGCATCAGCTGTTCCGTCATGGCACACTTTATAGGTATCATTTTTCGATCGTGGAAGGTTTCGTTATCAAATCATCACACTGAAATCGAGGGAAACGCGGAGTTATATGAAGTAACACTGGAATACGCAAGTACACAACTCGCAACGCACATCCCCGCACGCAGTGCGCACACAGCACACCAGACGTCAGACACGTGGGATCGAAATCGAAGAGATCGCGCCCCCTGGTTTTCACACACTGGACTGACTGGACAAGGCCTGAGAGAGGATCCTGAGAGCGGCTCGTGCCTGCGAGAGCGCGAAAGTTTCAATATGGATATCACAAACGCAGAAATAGAAAATGGAATTAGATGTAGCTGTGATTAAATGAAGTATAAACGGTCCCGATTTATCCCGGGATGTAGTTGACGTCAAACATTAATAATCTGCCCGCAATGTGTCTGGCTTGAATCTGCCGGCAAGTTGCTGGCGTTTTTCTTTCGAAAGGTTTGTGAGTAAACGATTATAACCTATCAGTAGAACAAAAGGTTGATTAAGTATTTGTGTCTGTCACTTTTGTCAGCTTCATTTGTCTCTTTACGTTAAGGAATGACGCGCGGGACGCTCTGCACGGAGAACGAAGGGTTAAATTCCCCGTCGAATAAGCGATAGAAGGAAATGACGCGCCGTTCCTATCGATAACGCAATGTGTAAGCGACGCTGCGTTAAGATAACGCACGAGTGTATACATTCTTGATCTTAAGAAGAACGTCGTTCACGGGGAAACCGCGCAAGGATCTACTCATTTCCGCAAATATGTTCACGCAGCTTGTACCTCATCCCGTAAATTTCGCAAGTTGGAATGCCCTACGCGAGACGAGAGTCCGACGAGGTCGGAGATTCAGCTGCGTCTCGGCACTTCGCTGGCGCAGGTTCTCCTCGACTACAGCCATCCGGAGGCCGTGAAGCTGTTGGATTCGATACCCGCCAAATTGTCACGGGAATCATGTTGCGTCTCGTGTTGCGCCTCGCGGAACAGTCAATCGAAGGCGGACGCGACGGGATCGTGGGCGGGAAAGCATGAAATTGTCAGAACGGATCTACATAGCGACATTCTAGGTAATATTCAATGGATCTTTGCATCGGATTAAACATCAAAAGTGATTTTAGTATTTTACACATATTTATGCTTGTCGATATATTGTAAATTCTTGTTATGCTCTAAAGTGTTATGTAAATAAATCTGTAAGTAATTCTTGTTATGCTCTAAATTCTTGTCTCGTAAATTCTTGATATGTTCTAAACGGCATCTCGAATTGGGCGCAAGAATCAGGGAAATTGAGAGGAAGAAAATAGAAGAGTTGCATGTCCAACATTGTGAACTCTACATACAGAACGCAATGAATATTGTTTTCATTTTTTTCAGCACTGGGCGAAGAGGAGATGAAGAAGTTTCAAATGGAGGTCGAAGCGACGACGCAGAAGAGACTGAGGGACGAATTTGCAGATGAATGTCGTAAGCTCGAAGCTGAAAAGAGATTTACCATCGGACGCAACGCGGAGGAGCTTCATGCCAGATACGAGGAATTTTTCAAGTCTGCTCAAGAAGAGTTAAAGGAGAAATTGCAGGTGGACATGCGTATACGTAACTTGGCGCAATGAGCGAAACTTCATTTAAAACTGCAACAGATCGAGTTGGCGGACACGAGCGCGATACGCGATAAGGAACTGCAAAAAGCCGTTGTAAAAGCGCGAATTGATACGACGCACGATGTGCTGAGAAAAATACGGCCTCAGGTGAACTGGGTCGTTACGTCTCTCTGTAATGAGTTCGAGCAAATTCGTCGCGCAGAGAGAGAAAAGACAATTGCTGATTTTAATAAGATCATAAGGTATTCAGAGAAAATGTGTATAAATATCAAAAGTTTCGAAAAGGTTCTCGAAACGTCACTAATATATAAAATATATTAAATTTGACTTTCATCTGCAAAGGAAACAGCATCTCGAATTGGACGCGAGAATCAGGGAAATTGAGAGGGAGAAGATAGAAGAGTTGCATATCCAACGTCGTGAACTCTACGTCCAGAATGCTATGAATATTATTTTCACTTTTTGCATGGAAAGATTACGCAGCAATTCGCAGTTGCAAACGATGCATAAACATTTTGAGGTAATTAATATATACATCTATTTTCGAATGGGACTTGAAAATATCTGTATTTATGTAAATTTATTCTTTATAAAAAAATTAAAAAATTACACGTATTTAAAATATACAGGAAAAAATAGAGTCCTTGCAAGAATTTATTGCTAAACAAGAACAATCTATAAATACAATGAAGAAAAAGAATACAAACTATCGCAATAGGAATAAAGTACTTCAAGAAAAAATCGATGCTCTTACTAAGGAATTTCAAAAATTTATAAATTTTGCGTTTAATGCTTTACCAGAGCATGCTGACTTTTTATTGCCGTCAGATCTACTTTCTGTAAATAGCACACATAAAGAGGACTGCAAGCAAGAAAAGAAGCGATAAGTAAATTAAGAACAAGAAAAAATATCTATTTGAATAAAAGATTATACATTGTAACAGATAAAATAAGACTATCAGAATGAATAAATACTGATACAGATTTGCTGAAATGTGTCAAAAATTCCCTTTTCAGTTATTTTTCATTAATAAATAAATATAGGTACATAATTCTATCTACATTTGCCTTATATTTCTAGAATAGAAAATAGAGTGAATTATAACTGATCAAAATATCCACCTATTAATCCATAAGAAACGAATTTCTGCCATATTTTCATTAATCTGCATTTTACATAAATACATAAAAAGAAATTAGTTCACTTATGTAAATGAAAAAGAAAAACTGTGCGTTAAAAATACAAAAGGACAAGTTTCTTATTTTCTGATGTCAGACAGTGATGAGAGAACGAGAGTTATGAGAGTTTGTTTTGCAAATATTTGCGTCATTTATGCCTCATTTATTCTCAGAAAATATTATGGAAAGATTTAAAAAAAATAATGACTTTAATAATCATGGATGTAAAACAGAACTCTTTTTTAACTAATCGATATAATAAATATTATTATATATCCTGCATACTCGTTACTTCAAAAAAAGGCAAGCAGCAAACATATAATTTTATAAACGATTTATTTTATTACTTATTTAAAATTTATTGACGCAAGTAATGACGCACCGCATATGCGTACAAAATTTTTGTTAATATATCTTAATTGAACACGTTTTTGAAATTATTAACTACTTCTTTAATACATGAATAATTTAAACACGATAAATTTGATTCAAAGTGTACATAGCAATCTTAGATTTTGAAAATGTTAAGGTATCAATTAATATATATGCACGCAATTATAGTGAATAAAATTGATGTATTTTTGTGAGCAAATAATTTTAGACTCGGTTTTTTAAAATTTACATACATAATATTTGCATATTTGATACGTTGTATTTTACAAGTTTAATGTACATCTTACAACACATGATTTGTATTTTTAATATTTTCTAACGTACATGGCAAGTTTTTTCCCTGTTTATATCTTTGCCTTTTTTGTATATAATTTCTATGCTTACGTCACGCAATATTTTTTTTTATCAAATAAGATCTATATAAAATGAAATGCACAATTCATTGACTATCTATAGTGTATCAAGTACCGGAACTGTGAAACCAATGGCTCGACTAAATCGTATCGCGTTGATCATTGCTATGAGCGTACTGATGTGCGTTCTTGCAGAAGAGATGTATTCTGCTCAATATGATAACGTCGATATTCAAGCTATGCTCCAAAACGACGAACTGCGAGACAAATATAACAAATGTTTTATGGAAATAATACCATGCGAAACACCAGAACAGAAATACTTAACAGGTATATTATTACCGAATTATTTCTTTTTTCTTTTGTGATGATTTCTTTGGTCAATCGCGAAATCGATTTTTCTTTAACGGTAACGTCAAGGTATTTATAGTTTTCAAATTATTTACTTTACAATATCGAATAACAGAGCTTTTTGACAAATCATTTACAACATCGAATAAGAGATTCTTTTGACCATCTAAGCATCAGCAGAGAAAATAAATGACAACATATGAATCTATTTACTGTTAAATTTTATTTTAGAAAAATTTCAAGTTTTTGCTTAATTATAAATATACATATATAATTTTTAAGAATTGAAAAGAATTTTGTGGAAATTAAAATAATTACATACATCGAATATTTGATAAAACAAACTAACTTCTAAATTAATTTCTTATACAAAAATAACGCAGCAGAAATAGAAAACTGTATGGAAGATAAATACACTCGATAACTAGATGTATTTACCGATTTACGCTAATTTTTGAATGGATGATAGTTTCTCAGAGATAAGTCTACGGAACGAAATCAATTTTTTCTTTTTATGTAGAATCATATTTTCAAACTTTTTAACTATATTAATTTTGTGCTTTAATTCTCTAGCGTAATTAGATTCTGTGCATTTATTAATCAGCGATGTCGATTACTAAAGAATAAATAAATATAAAAGAATATTCTCTTTCTTGGTTTCAGGTATGTTCAGTGAAGCTTACCAAACAAAATGTAAGAAATGTACTGAAAAGCAAAAAGAAATGTTAAAAGCGGTTGTTGAGTGGTACCAAAAGAATGATCCCGCAAAATGGAAAAGCATAGTTGCGAAGATTGAAGAGAATATGAAGAAGAAAGTTAATCGATAACTACAAATGGTTAATAGATCTTCTGACCCACGCTATGGCCAGATTTTCTCGATTAATATAACTCATAATTTACAATCTACTAACTCAAATAATATTTATGAATGGTATTATCTAATGGGGATTAAAAAAACATTTTGTACAAATTACATTAATTAACATGTAATTTATGTATTATTTTAACAGAAATATTGTTATTATGCAAAAATAAACATTTGTTGCAAATATAATTCTAATTTTGAAGAGAGAATAATTTCTTTTTAAAGAGACATCGCGGAATTCATGCATGAATTCTGTATTTATTTCTGTATGAATTACAAAATCATTTGAACGGAATAAATAATCGTCAATTAATCGCACGTATCAATTTATTTAAAAAATTGTAATTATATCAAAACATGTAATAAACTATTTACAGAATATAATATCGAAATACCGATATTCATACTGTAGCGATATAGACGTATTTATATTTCTCTGTATAAAAGTGTTACTAATTATTATGTCAACGGTTCATCGAAATTCCTCGCGTTCTTCTTTTGACAACCGCGAAACCATTCTGGATCACGTTCCAGAATCAACGCCTTACGCTGATAAAATTGTGCTTGCATCACGGATCTCAGGCCTACTTCGCTAAATGGAACCGGAGGATAGTCGCCAAGACGCCAACTGTATATCCAATTCACACATTCGGGAAAATAGAAACGCTTCTCCGGGGGTTCTTCATATCTAAAAAAAAAAATTCCAAAATGTATTTTAGATCAGTTAATTAAGTCCTCGAACCGAGATTTGTGCGCCGTGTTTGACTTGCGCTACCTTTTAGTTAAATAATTACGAGTGGTAATGAAAGTCGGGATTCCTTTCTCATAAAGTATGGCTCTTACATCAGGCTCAATCGGCTTCATGATATCTATATTGATAGAACCGTCGGATTTAAGTGGCCTCCAAATCGGTAACGGCTTCCGTGGTACCTACGTGCGTACGAAATTTAACAGAGAACATTGCGAATCAAACAGATTGAAATTACGCACGACGGGTCTAACGACGCGTGCCGCCTGTCGTCTCTTAGACTCCGCAATTATTTCCCTGGCGCGTTTCGTGAATTTCGGCTCTTTCAACTGATCTATCAGTCGTTGTTGATTTTCTAAAAACCACTTCATCCGTATCGCGTCTTCCGTTCTTATTCTTTCATTGCGAAATAATAGGCAACGAGCGTCACACACTTCGGCAATTTTTGCCATATTTCTATTGCTCTCGCAATTTAAGTAAAATAGATGATTATTATTACGAATAATTTACATAGCCATCAAAAAAGTGTTTTAAGGAAAATAACTCTGAAGTAAGATTTCAAAATGTAACTCTATTCTCAAATGTTTTTATCATTCTTCACACACTTGTAGAAAAACGAGGAAATAATGGAACAAATCAAACATGAAAGTATATCATATTTTGTAGAATGATTTATTTACATCATTATTATGTATAATGCGTTTCACTGTGTTACACAAACTCAATATGTACTTATTAATATGTACCCTACATAATATTTTTTTATAATACCAGTGGGAGCATATATATATATATCGACTATATACAACTTGTCTTTCCAAAAAGTAAACGCTTACTTATAAAGAGAAACCGTAGAATAATTCAAGTCGATCATATATAATAATAACGTGGCCACGAATAATTTGCGTAATAAAAAATTTAAATCAATTAAAAAAAGAGATAGGTGAACAGTATTACATCTTGTAACACATTTGAGAAATAAGTATTTATTTTTGAGGTTCAAAGACAATTTTGTGATGTCTTTAAATAGAAATAGAGATAAACAAATAGAGATAAACAAATTATAACGAAAAGTATAAATAATAGATTAAGTGTCCTGTTAAATTCAATAAAATATAATGTAATTCGACAATTACATTGCTTAAATTAGCATGCAAAACATATGCACGCGTGTAACAAGCGCATACCCGCACAAGTGTTTCCGAATGAAAATTCTTAGTTGCGAATCTCCAAAGTAAGAAAACATTTTTGACAACTTAAATACACATTTCTATAAAGTTAATTTTAAATTTTAGATGTCGCTCTCCTTTTACATATATCTTTACATATGAATACTGTGCCTTTTTTCCCCCTCTCTCCAACAACATCAAAACGATTCATTCAGCAACGATGTAGGGTATTAAAAATTGTAACAATAAATAAATATGGCGTGAAATATGAGTTTTACATGATATTACTCCCTCTTAAAGTCAACATCAAATGACCCAGTAATCACAGCCATAGGAAGCAATATTGTGGTTATATATCGTATATGGTTTAGATACATAATTTATTTATATTACAAAATGACTAAGGAGCATTTCATCATTTGTACTTGAGTAATCAAGAGGAATCGTACTTGTACAAATAATAGTTTCACTTTTTTTTTCTCTACACTGGTTTTCCTTTTATTTTATACTGTACATCTGTAATATTATTTTATAGTTTTATCTACAGCCTTCTATAAAATAATTACTTTACATCATTTGTAATTCCTTTCTTAGTTCAGGATAGCCAATCATGCCCTATTAATTCAATTCACTCCGATCCACGTTGTACCTATAATCCAAACACGAAATTCAACATCGTATTCTACATCTCGGAATTTCATTAAGTAGTTTTCGTAACTTTTTTTAACAACGTCAAATATCGATTTATTTTATCGATGATCTTTAATAACAATTATGGGTCGTCTAATTTTGCAAATTTCTGTTCGCGATATGATCCTGCATTAATTATGCGCGCTTAATTATGCTCTAAAGTGTAGTTTATTATCGATGAAATTCCTGCATGCATCCCACTGTTTTCTTAAACTTACTTAATGGTACAATGTTGGAGTGGGCTGCAATTGCGCTATGTGCGTAATCTATTTTCACTATTCAATTGGAGCATATCTTTCCTTCCTTCTTTCCTAAGAACCGTTTTTTACATTGGAGAATGCTAAAAAAAATATTAGCTTAATATTCCTTGTCAATTTTCAGTATTTAATTTATCTATTTTTACACAAGCATGAATCCATCTGTACAGTACAAATTTGCTTGGCATCCTTTAAGGAGTAAACATTACCATTAGCAATCAACTAGATGTCAATATCGAACAGATTAGTAAAATATTCTAATTTATGTAAGCTAGATATATACAAATTTGTATGCAAATTACAGTAGAAGACAAATAATACAGATTCTTTACATTCAAGCTGATATATATCAAATTGACATTTTGCTGTCCATCTCTGAATATCCATTAATACTCCATATGAACAGTACAATAGATAATAGCATTCTATTTCAATTGTACACATTGGATGGCATCCAGCGGTGTACCAGGATTAATGATTATTTCACGACTCCAAATTTAATATTGCCAATTAATAAAGTCATTTTGCAATTATTCTAAAATAACAGTACGTTACTTCCATACTTGATTTCGCGTACATGACGGAAAATTTATTGAAAGCGTGAGGTACGATGATAACATATGAAGCTTAGAGAAATAACGCCTCTTAAAATCAATCACCCGCGTTTGATAATCAGAAATCAAGAAATAAAAAAAAGGAAGGTGATATTTTATTAGCGCCTACTACTATCTGACGCAGTTCTGTGTTAATAATAATCGAGGAAGTTCGTATACCGATAGTCAATAAATCCAGGTCCCGTACCTTTGCTTGCTATTGTCTTTCTTTCCTTTTTTGCAATTTTCGTTTCTTCGCGATACATAATATACGCATGTAAAAATGCTGCCAAATAATAGATGAATCAACGAAACGATTCATTGTGTCGAGAGACACTTTTAAGGAAAAAAATATACCGCTACTTCCATAAACAACTCTCGAATAACGAAACAGTTCTCTCTTTCTTTCTCGCAATGGACAATTGAGAGTGCGAATTTTTTACATGCCTAACTCGTGGTCACTTTGAGTAACACGGGCGTCGAGGCGTGGTTGTTAAAGTACAGACCTGCACCTTGAAAGCTGTTGGATCTTGATGCGAGCGTCGGATTCTGGTTGATTCCGGTCATACCGTTGTCGGCTTCGGTGTCGTTACATTCATCATCTTGCTTGCCCCGTAATACATACTTGAATGATTCGTATCTATCGTGCAAATCAGAAACGTGTTACGCGACGCGGCGTGAAGAGAGAGAGAGAGAGAGAAACGATGTGTATTACATAATTACAAAAAAACGGCAGATATACAAAGTCGACTTACATCACCCAACAGATCGCGGTGGCTGGCGCTTGGAATAAGACACGTGCGCGTAATCCACGAAAGTATCCCTGTATCCCGCCGAACCTGTAGACCTGCTTAAACGCGTCTATCATGCCTTGAGCGTGCACGCCGTCCTGCTGTGTGTTCAGCACTGTCTTGCATACGTCCAGAGGAGTCGTCGCAGCGGCCGCGATTGCACCTGCTGCTGCACCTGATTACACAAAACAGACGATTAAAATTTTAATCGATTATACTTCTTCGCGCACATCAGAATGCACGTTAACTTTGCTCAAGATTGAACACTTCAGAATAAACATTAATAAATCAAATCGATTATTTTTACATAGTTCTTGCAACGTGACGCTAAAAGCTTTTTCAACAACATCGGAAACGCGCGGCAGAAAATCGATATTAACGATAATTAAAAAGACTCACCCGATCCGATATGTGCTATTGGATTGTAAACGTGCTCCGGATTTGTAATGGATTGCACGAATTCATAAGAGATAAAATGAATACTCTGAAAAGGCACATTCATAGCCAATTGAGTCGTGTAACTCCTGTAGAATGCAAATATCCCTTCTTTCTGGTACACGTGCTGTATACAATTCAATACATTCCTATAAGGGGAATTGTACATCTGCAATCGTTGTTTAACCACTGTAACAAGATAATATTACATGTGAATTTCTACCGTTTAATCTAAGACTAATCTTTCGAGATCTATCGTAAAGATAATAATTTCTATATCTTTTATTAGATATACAAAATGGCAAGAGAGACTGATAATATTCAAACTTAATGATTAGATAAAAGTCTGTATATCTTCATCAATTGAACGGCAGTGCTGAACCGAAGCACCGTAGATGGTAAGATTATCTCTGTATTTACAGTGATATACATTATCAATGACTCCCTAATCAAATATCACGTATCACGTATCAGATTAATTTTCTGTTCTATATCCAACCTTCCGCCGGGTTCATGACACCGTCGTGCAGAATTGTTGCTACGCAACCAGCCGCTCCGTAGACAAGATGATTGAACTGAGATCTCGAGCTCTTGAACTTTTCCTTGAGACATTCGTAGCAAGAAAAGTATAGAGCGTGTGCAGGACCGGCACCGGCGACCACCGCGCTGACACCCCTAATTGGCCTTAATACACCTTCTTGTCGTATCATTCTGTACAGTACCTCTCCCACTCCTCCCCCTCCTCCCGGGCCAGGAGTCAATGCCTGCATTCTTGTCTAAGCACACGAAAGATGAGATGGATTAGTATTAGTTACAGAAACAACGATAAGCTAACTCAATTCCGCTTACACATATTTTTGCAATGCATACTCTTACATAGCGATATTTTTTGCCTCTACGTTTTCTGCGCCACGTTGTGCAACGCTATTCTTATGAAATCATCGTTCATTGTAAAGGTACTTTAAAATAGGATGACTTGCTGATAATGAGAACAGTGGCTATCAACTTGGGTTGCATTATTCATAAGCGCGAGAGTATCGGACTTGTTGAAATTGATGATTTTCAGATGTCAATTTGCTTTGCATTAAATTAGAATAATAGCACGTCTGTATGATGCCCATTTGACACGAATGCACGAAATCAGGATTTGGCATATTAGACAGGAAAGTATAGTGTATAGTATAGATAGCGTAGGTCTGAAAAGGAGACCAGAAATAGAACTTGCTGCCGACGAACTGAGTTACATAATGAATAGTAAACACTTGGATTAGGAGTGAGAACTAGTATAATACATCATTTGCAATGCACAATAACTCATCCCCTTGTGTCTGTCACTTGATACAAAGTAACTATTTTCTCTCAATCATGATGTACACTGTCATGATACTGTACGACAACACGATTATGCCGTCAATACGCGTAAATACAAACCGATTCAACGAATATTCGGCACGGTGCTTTTATCAGCTGCAGTCCCAACAATGCTTAATGTCTTTTTTGGTTGTAAATATATATAAAATAGAAACGTATAATGGAAGTAAAATTTTCTGCAGTATAGACTTACGTTGCAATATACGTGTAATGGTATTTAAAAAAAATACGTAGGTATGCAGATACAACATACACAACAAATTAAAAATATTAACATCTTTAAGTACATGTATGTGGGGAAAAAGGCTGAAAGCGCTGACACACATGTTAATGAATGTACGTTAATGCCACATACATTATAAACTTATTTTACTACGTAAATTCCAGAATGCAAAAAAGGGAAAAGAAAATTGTCCACTTCTCAATTATGCAAATTGTAAAATGATATTAAATTCTGTAAGTCATCACGTGACTTTATAGTAATCAAGTTGCATGAGTTTCAGTGCAACTACAAACGTCCACATGTATGAAAGACACGTGTATTGTACACGTATACACAAGTCCATTAAACTATCTATTATCTTTAACTTTGTCATTCTATATAATTGAGCGTTTCCTTCGTCCGAAGTAGAGAAAGAGGGAGACAGCTCGTCAAGTGTGGCGCTCGACGAAGCGGCAGCGTTATTATATTTCAGCAAACAATGATCCCTCATCCCACAAACGCTGCAGCTTATTTGCGCGCCTATTTGCAAGCCAGAGAGATAAATCAAGCCAAGAGATAAATTCGCCAGGCGGTAGGAGGCATTTCTGGGAAGGCATGGAGGATAAAACGCCGCGCCGAGAGTCCGGATCTGCGGAAGACACCAGTTGCCAGATGGTGGCTTTTCCCTTGGACTGCTCGCGCGGACGGGGAATTCCCGGCCGGGGCTCCGTCGTGCTCGCGTCGCGCGGACGCCTCGACCGGGAACGCGTCACCAGCCAGCCAGCCAGCCAGCCAGCCATCGCGCCGGCGGCGAGGAGGTTATGTAAAAGGACCTCCCAGTGGGAGGGTGATGGTAACGTGGGGTACGTGGCCGCGCGCGCGCGCGCGCGCGTGACCACCGACGATGACGACGATGACGACGGCAACGACGACGACGACGACGACTACCTTGACACTGTCAAACGGATACATGACGCAATGCTCCATGATCCCGGCGACGGCACCGGCCGTCATGTGCACGGCCACGGAGTTGGTCGGCAGGCTCTCGTAGTCGTCCACGCTCATGATCGCGGCGGAGAGGTGCCCGTGGTGCTCGCTCCTTGGTGCGCCCGTGAGTGCGCCTCAGCTCCGCCGCCACGGTGTCCGGTGTCGTGCGATCTATCCTATCGCGCTCTCTTTTTCTTCTTCCCACTGTCACTTCTGTCTCTCTCGCCCTCACACTTTCTCTCTCTCTCTCTTTCTCTCTCTTTCCACGTCCGTCTCTGTCCCTCGCGTGCTGGCCGATCGCGCTTGCTTGCGAATCGATGTTCACGCTCGACACTCGAATATAATAATAATAATAATATCGCCACGCCACGGGGGATGTCAACGCGGTGGTGCTCGGGGTGCCCCGCGATGGTAACACCGTCGCGAAAACAAAACTGCACACCGGACGGACGGAACGAACGCGCGCGCGGCGGGGCAGCGGGCGTGCACGTTACATGCGCGTCGACATGTGACCGCGTGCGTCGATCGTCTCTTAATGGTGCTGGCGGAGCATACGGGGGAGCCGAGAAGGCTCCGCGACTTGCCTACCCGTTTCCTGCCCCCGCGACCCTCCGCGCGCACCGGGGGACGGGGATACCAGCGGTGTCCCCTTCCTCCCCTGCTCGAGCGCGCGGTCCGATCGCTACGTTCGATCGTCCCGGGATTCGTTGCGCGAGATCGAGCCGCGAATTCGGCCGAGATACGAGGCGCGTAGTGGTGGCATCCGACGCCGATCTCGCCGTCCGATCGCGGGCGCCGCGAGAACGGCACACGGCGAGATTCGGCGAGGTTAGGTCCGGGCGCACGTGCCGCGCATGCGTCGTGCGGCGACCCACGTGGTCCGTGCGTGCCAGTCCGCGCACTCCGCGCGCCGCGCTTCGAAACTCCGCTCCTCCGTTCCGGCTGCCGCGTCGCCGCGGGAGCTGCGGACGGCGGCGGGCGTTTAAGCGGATGGAATATACTGGAGAGTGAGCGTGCACATTCTTACGCGATGCCGACGATAACGACGACAATTTTTCCGGATGAGAGGGAGGGAGGAAGGGGGAGAGAGACAGCGGTGACGAGTGCATCGTGAATGCGCATCACGGTGCACGATTTTCTATACAGGCTCGCGCGCCCACGCGATTTCGACGCATCTGCGCCGCGACGTCTCGCGTATATACATATATATACGTCCCGCCGCGGAATTTGCTGCGTTAATTCGTTTCGGGCTGTGCACTTTCTCCACCGGTGACTCGCTGAAATTCATCTTCGCCGCGTGCAAATAAGTTACTCGTCGAATTATCGTCAAACCGCGGCCGAAGGATCTTTCAATCGATTTCCGGCAATTTGTGCGATCGCGTCAGTTAGCGCGTCACGTGAATAAGTCTCTCTCTCTCTCTCTCTCTCTCCCGCGCGCGCGCGCAATTTTCTCGATTGTTTCGTAGAAAAGAATGTGACTCTTTATTATTTTGTGATTGACTTTCCTCGAAAAATGTATTTTGGAAAACAAGCGGCGAAAGTGATTTTTATTTCCGCGTCGCAGGAAAATTGAATTAAATTAATATCGATCGAATGTCATAATTGTAACAATTAGAATATATAATTAAATATCCGCGAGCAGCTATTAAGCGGAACCTGTTCCAGGAAAATTCTATGCAACCTTCACGCACACACGTGTGCGGCTGTATATTGAATACATAAAAAAAGCGAGAGATTGATCATGTCAGCTGAGCGCACCTCGTGGCTTTTGAAATCGAGATTCTCTCGTCTCGTCTGTTACGCAAAAAGGGGGCAAGCTACCGCGCGGCGTCGGTTATCGCGTTTGACCATCGAAAAAGGGAATGAAATTCGGCTACAGCGGAGGAGCGAGCGAGAAAGGATCAACTTGCGCCACGTTGCGCCACAGGAAATGCACTCTCGCCGCTTACGTAAAATATATTTTAACGGCTGACGTAAATGCCGGCACCGCAACTTTTTTTCCTCTCTTTCTTTTTCTTACCCTTCTCTTTCTCTTTCTCCAATGTAGACGCCGCTTAGGACCGGCTTCCGGCAAAAAAAATCCAAACCGATTTTATATAGCACCTATATATACATATGTAGCGAGGTTTATTCTTGACAAACTGGAAACGAGCACGTTATCAGAAATTTCACTTATTTATTTAGTCGTTTATACTTATTTATTTTAAGATTTCATTTATTTTAATAAAAAAAACATAATTTCCGAGTATAAATTTATTATAATTACTTCTAGATTCTCTTATTGAAATTCAAAATAGATAAATTCCAGTATTAAATAGAATTTTTGTCAAAGATTAATATATACTTCTTGAAGGGAAAAAAATGGGTATAAAAAATTATTGAAATGCAATGAATTGTCTTGGCGACTAAATCCGCAGATATATCGTGAAAGTATACGCTCCGAGTTGTGAGCTCGTTTCAATCGAGAACCCAAGCGAAACTTTCTTCTATTTTATCTTCAATTGAACAGATAACAATATGAATTATGAAATTGATCGTATTATTCAATCGTTATTATCAGCTAGATACGTCTATCAGATCTCGGGGACTCGCTGATCGCTGATGACGCATTTTTAATTATTTTATATAGACGTCTGCGTTGTAATATATATATCGATTAGATTTCCAACCTTGCCTAGCGAACATTTTATTGCGTCGATGCGCGCGTGCAACGAATGATATATAACGCGCTTTTCCTCATTTATTGTTCGAAACATGACGGAGACAATGATTAGTGTTATGCAAATGCGTTGCAATAATAGATCATAAATATAGCGACGTGCGAGAGCGATAAACCGCAACGTCGAGAGCCAGCTACGCCTGCAGCTGGTCTATATGGCCTCATTAATTTCTCCCATTATTATAGATTAATTTTAATCTACAATACGCTTTAATTTACTCTTCATCTCCTTCTAACTCTTTTAGAATTGTAGAAAATTAAATTAAATTGAAATTAAAATTGATCTATATTGGTAAAGACGAACGTATTTATGGAAACGCGTTTTCGCGAAGCGAGATCGACTGGTCGCCGCGAAATATCTCTCTCTCTCCTTTTGTCTTTTCCTCTCTCAAGTGTACTCGATTTCAGTAAATAAATACGTATAAAACAAAAAAGCAAAAATCGGCACACGCACGCATGCTTGCGTGCCGCGTTTAGCGGCATTATCGCGCGTTTCTAAACCCGCCGGAGCGAGGAGACGGTTTAAGTGGCAAGGTCGAGCGGGCGTTTGCAATATGCAATATGCAATATGCAACGCGCGCTACTCGGTCGCGACGCGCAAAGTAAACAAGCCCCGGAGTCGCGCGGTGCAACGCCGCGCGCGGCCCGCTTTATTATATCTAATCCCGTCGTCGCCCTATCGTTCTGTAATCTTCGCACATAGCTGCGACGACCTTGCTCGTCGATTGCATGTCATGACGGCTAGAGGCTGAATCGAACCGGCGAACGCGGCCGGCCGGGCCGTCGCGAGGGAAACGCACGGAGGCTTCTTCTTCATGCGCTTCCTCCTTGGAGACACGGTCTCCAAGATCAATAACGATACCGAAAATTGACATTGGTCACACGAGCCTCGAGCTTGCACGCACGTTGCGCGAAACCTGTAAATTTGTTCCAATAGCTCGTCAAATCGCTCGTACCCGTGATTAATTTTGGGATAGAGATTAGACGCATGGAATGTAGAAATTATTTTCTGGAAACTATTATTTTACTGAGAATGCAAATTCCTTGCAGCAGACCTATTTGTAAGATTTGTATTATTTATTGGATACAGAATAGATATATAAAATTCGTTTTATTCGAAAGAGATTTTTAACACTGACGGGAAATTCATAAATTTTTTCAACATAGCATATACTTCTCGATTGTGTAACAGACTCGAAATTTAAATTTATAATATTGTACCTCGCGATATTCTTATTGAAATCAAGTGACACGATTTTTTTGTACGCGTTTAAGAGACAAGTTTCCTGATGTTGCGGAATGACCGACAGTAACAAGAATACGCTTCTTTAAGTTATAGATCTAAAAATATGTGTGACGTAATATCGCAGCCTTATACCGCTGCTGTTTCCATGAAACACTTGTATTGCCATAAGTAATAGCGAGAATGATAAGACATTGGATTTCAATTGTTTTTAATTATTTTTTATTATTTAATAATCCGAGTATTATTCGAAAAACAAAACTGATTACGCTAGAAGACGATGACATAAATAACGTGAAACGACGAAGATGTAGGGATATGAAAATTATAAAAGAGTTATCAGTTTTCTAACGACGTGAGATGTAGCTCGAACTGAGTCTTAAGAACTTAAGATTAGATTTTATATTATCGAATGGCGCCTACTATTACTACTTTTTTTTTTATCTTATCGGTAATCCTTTTTTTTTATCTTGTAGACAATCCGCGTAGCATTCTTTCAATTTTTATATATACTATACACACACATATACGCGCGCACAAATATACCCATACACGTTTACACACATGTCGGAGTTGCTTGTATGAGAATGCTTCTGAAAAAGATTAATCGCTAAATCACTTGCGGTATAAAAGCTACAAATGTATATAAGAACTAGTCTCTTCCACAGAACTGGTATGTAATGTAAGCGGAAAGTTAGTTTAGCATACACCATTGTAGCCTTATAAATATATCTATATACTGGTATACATTTGTAGTACACCTAACTACGTATGTTAGGTATCATAAAAAGTTGTTCGTGTCATTAAAATCGGGAGATTGCATACATAATCGTGTAAATTACGCATATACGCGTCTTAATTCGGTAAAAAATTTTTCATATATAAGAACATAAATATATATAATTATTTATAAAATATGTCCATATATTTTTGTACAAAATATATATATGTATATAAGAAATAAAAAATAATTATAAAATAATTATTAATTTTATTTTTTATAAAAAAACTATGCAAGTTATTTTTCTAAATATTTTTCAATTATTTTTCCTGTATATAGACGTTTTTATACATAATTTATATATATATATATTTATGTACTTATATTCATATTTTTTGTTGCATAATTTGTACATATATAAAATATATATATATAAAAAATAAAAAAATTGTAATTACAATTTTACTTTTTATAAAAAAAAAATTAAAAATTTTTTTAAATATTTTCCAATCATTTTTCCTATGTACGGACATATTTTTATGTATTTATATATATACTTATATATTTTATATAAATATATACATAAATATATATCTATATTTTATGTATATTTACATATTTTTCATATAAAAAAATTTTTTACCGAGTGTTATTCTAGTAAATGATCTACAAAGTTCCACATGTAGATCATCGTTTACTCGGATAATCGAGTTTTTCCTACAGATTTTAGCAGAATCAATTGCTGAAACATTTTTATTATATTAAATTCAATGAGATCGTATAGATGAAATGATTATTCTTGTGCAAACCTTACAATAACTTTGAAATTGCATTCAATGCTTATCTATATGGACACTTGTTCGTACATAAATGCATACATGTATATATACACATACGTACAAGCGGAGACACTCGTTCCCAACAAAGTCTGCAGAAGAATATACTTGAAAAGAGAAGTACGTCCCTTACTTTTTATCACTCGCACTCTCCAAGATTTACGTAATCAAATCTTGTTATAATATTCAACATCATAATCTTTAACACTTTCTAGATATTACATGGAAGAAGTTAGTTGAAACTGATAACATTTCGTTGTCTCAATATAAATTTGTCAAAGAAATACATTCTAATTAAATCTAATTAATAAACTCGTTCTTATTGAAACGCCGACTAAAATATTTTAGTCAATGGTATCTATTAAACTTCGTAAATATAAATAAGTTTTCATAATTTGTAATTTAGATTTGTAGTTTCCCAGTAGTACTCAAGCTCGTGCTTAAAATTTCCGGTATACGTAAATGCCCAAAGTAAAATGTTTAAAAGTATTACAGAGTTCAATACGTATTAATCGAATTTCAAATAATTAAATTATTAAATTAGATGGGCATTATCATTGTTTAATAACGAAGAAATAAAACATTTTGTTAAATTATAGTAACGTAAATAATGGATTATTATGTATTGGTATACAATGCATATTACTGTATAATAAAACAAAGTAAATATGTCTGGAAATTGTACAAATCTTATTCAACCTGAATCCCTGGGGCACTAGCTATGCTTGATTAGATCGTCTGCTTCGACGAGAAGAGCTGGAAAATAGTGGACGTGGTTTATACAAGTCATCGCTCGAGTATCGTTGATGACTGGTCCTATTACGGCTGCAATTTGAAGGAATAATAACGTTAGACGAAACTCACCTCAAATGACATTCAAGAAAATAGTATTTATTTAGAATGAATATAGCCAATCCGCGCGTTTGTAGAATACAACAGCTATATACAGAGCTTGTGTAACAACAGCAACAAAATAAGTACAGACTAGTTACGCGTGTAATTCTACGCTGTGTAGTAAGAACCTGTGGAAAAATGTGACATACCTCTTTTCTTCCTTGATCACATTAGTCGACGCCGTTTTGTCGCTCGTCGCAGACACATCGCTGTCGGGGCTCAGCGGCATGACGAAGTTCTCGCCGTTCGAGATCCCTTGGGAATTGCATAGATTTGATAATTTCGGTTTCTTGGTGTACTTCCTCTTCTTCACGGTGTGCACCGCGTCTTCGTTGGGCGAGGCTGACAGCTTCTGCTTATGGCCGTCGTTATTGTTGTCCGAGTTATTATTCACCAGTATGTCCGACAAGGGGCTGGACGAACGTTTGCGCGTCTTCGGCAACGGCGGTGCCGCCATGGGCTTCGGTATCGAGGAGACCACCTTGCCGCCTAGACTCTCTATTATGTCCTCCAGAGACGAGTTCTCCACAAGTTCCAGAGATTCCAAGAAATTGGAGAATCTTTCCGATTTCTCGTTGTCAGTCTTGAAGTAACGGCAGTCTTCGTTATCCTCGCTAATCGCAGAGGACGAAGATTTATTTTCCAAACAAACGGTTTGCGTATCTGTTGCGTCAGCTCTGGATAACCCACACGTTTCCGTATGCTTTTCATCCGGTGATTCTTTATTATCGTCGGGTACTTCCAATGTATTGCCATTATTCGTTTCTTCGTTATCATCCCGTGCTTCCGCTTGATTATAATCCCGCGTCACCTCCGCGTTCTTCTCCGTCGATTGTTTCACATTTCTGTTTTCATTACAGCCCGGAGATGTTGATTTTTCTGAAGCTGCGGCTTCTTCCAGCTTCTGCGAAACACGCGTTTCCTCTGCTTGTAGACCTTGATACTTTTCTTCATCAACGATCGTACGCTTTGGTGTCTTGTTGTTTGAGTCTTCCTCAGAGTCGTCCTTACGTCTCTCTTTAAAATCTTCTTTATCTTCCGCATGCTGCACCTCGTGTTTTCCGTCGGTTTTGGAATCCTGTACGACTTGTGCTTCCTCCGACGATGCTTTTGATATCAACTCCTTTAGAAGATCGTTCGCACAAGACTCAGTTCCCGGCATTATTATATTTATCGACCTCTCGTCCAACATTAAAGGCGGCTCGTGCTTCTCGGGATAAGGTTCTTCGTACTCCTCGTCGGGAATCTCTATAATTTGAACACGTTCGTCGTCCGGCACGCCCTCGAGATTATCGACGTTCCTCGTATTCGATTGGCTCGTTTGATCTACTTCCTGTACAACCTTCTTATCCTCCTTCTCCCTGTCCTCCTTAAGTTTCTGCTTTTCCATTTGCTTCCTGATTTTCATCAGTTTCTTAGCCTCGTGTATGTTCTTCGCGAATTTCGGCTTCTTGAGCTTCACATCGGGAGACGATTCACCGTCTTTGTCCGACAGCAGCCTCTTCTTCAACGGTAGATTTATGTCGCGCGGATCCGCGTTCTCTTCTTCCTCCTGTCTGTCGTACGCCTCGCTGCTGTTATCAGTCTCCGTCTTTTCATTTGTCGGCAGCTGAGAACCGACTTTATGAGACAACTTACAATTTGTCTGATGCGGCAACTTCGAATCGCTCACTTGCGTTTCCTCAATGCTGTCCGACGTTTCGCTGCCGGAATTGCTGACGTGACTGTCTTTCGTCAAATTCGAAGTATTCGATTTGTTGCTCGTCGCGTTGGAATTCGAGCTGTTGGAGGGCGAGGTTTTGTTACTCGAGCCGTTCGAGCCGTCCCTGTCGGTGGAACGCCGATCGTTCGAGTTCTTCCGTAAACTCGAGTGATCGTCCTTCGATTTGGACTTCTTGTCCTCCCTACGCTTCTTATCCTTGGACGGGCTGTCGGACTTCGACTCCTTTCGACCGTCCGATTTCTCGGCGCGATCCGAACTCTTGCCCTGCTGCAAGTCCTTGCCCTTCGCGTCCCTCTTGCCGTTCGTCGTTTTCTCACCGCTCGCCTTGACATCCCTTTTCGCGTCGACCTTACCGCCCTTGTCCTCCTTCTCACTTCTGGAAGCCTTCTTTGAATCTGACTTGTCAGACTTGTCCGACAGATCCGACTTGCTGCTGTAATGACTCTTACCTTTGCTCTCCTTCGACAATCGTTTCTCATCTCGTTTCGCTTTATCCTTCGAATCCGACCGTTTATCCTTTCCGTCCGCAATCTTCTCCGACGTTTTGCTGCTTTTACTCTCGTGGTAACTCACAGAAAGATTTTTCGATGATGACGACGACGACGAGCTTCTGTGCTCCTTCTTATTCGATTTTTTATCCTTAAGAGGATCCTTCTTGTCTTTGGTCTCCTTAACGAGTTTAACGTCTTTGTCCTTGTTCAATTGCTTTTCCTTCTCCGTCAATTCCTTCTTCTCTCGCAGCTCCCTGATTTTCTCCTTGTAGATATCCTTCAAATCTTTCACTTCCTTATTAACGACGTCTTTATCTCTCTTATCCGCTTCCTTGGGCTTTTCATCTTGCTTTTCTTTGAGTTTGTTAGAATTGTCCTTTGAATTTTCCGGAACGTCTTTAGTTTTGTCAGTACTTTCCTTCACTAATTCAATTTTATCTTTAGGTTTACTTTTACCGTGCTTATCGTACTTATCACTGTTGTGTTTGTCGTACTTCTCGCCACTCGATTTCTTTCTCTCGTTACTCTTGTCCTTGTAATGTTTCACATCCTTACCAGCGGCTCTCTCCTTTGTGCTCTTCGACGACTTGGTCGACTCGCTGTCTCTGCTCTTCTCTCTGCTCTTATGCTCGTACTTATCTTTAACGCTACTGTCCGTGGCATCGCGAGAATTTTCTTTGGAGGACACGCTCTTAGTACCCTTGTATCCTTGCTCCTTTGTGTCTCTGTAATCTTGCGCGTCTTTACTTTTGACAAAGTCAAAACTGCTTTTAGCCGGCTTGCTCTTGGACGAATCCAGCTCCCTGATCGCTTTGAAATTGTCCTTATTGCCTTTGGCCTCGTACTTGTCCTTCGTCGCGTCGTCTCTCGACGAATCTTGCACCGGTGTCAAAGCGTGATTGGAGGAGCCGAAGTCCGTCACTATCGACAACCGGGAATCCGAGGAAACTTTGCTCAGCTGAGAATCTTGATTGCTGTACTCGAAGTTATCCCGCGACAATTCGTTCGAGAAGTCCGGGCTTCTAGATCGGTGGCTCGTCAACTCCGATATTCCCGACAGATGCGAATCGTTGGAAATGTTGGATTCGTTCAAGTTCATGATGTCGATAGGCTCGAACGTTGGACTGACCTCATCCTCCTCCTCGTCCAGCTTGTCATCCGATTTCGCGGACGTGTTCAAGTTCAAATTACTCTCATTCTTACTCAGACCTTTATAGGCTTCGTCCGACATTTTCTCCTCCAAGGAAATGTGCCCATTTTCCGAACCGCCTCTGGTCTTATCCCTGTACATCTCATCTTGCCTCTGCTCGTCGACTTTCTCGTCCTGCTTGCCGTCGACATTATTTAAGTCGCTTATATCCAAGGACTCGAGAGACTCGTCCTTCAGGCTATTCTTGTCGGACTCTGGTGAGACTGGATCCAAATCTTTAGGTAGCAAATCCTTAAGACCGCAAGCGCCATTTTTCTCCTTCACCTTTGGCCTCTCTACACCCAGGAACTTGTACACCACGTCCTCTATCTGCGACATAAAGACCGAATAGACCTTTGGATTCACCACTTGATCCACTATCCGTTCCACGCCAGCATCCAGATACGGGGCGTCGTGTATGTGCTTGCGCAAAGTTTCCCGGAGCTGATTCTTGTTCAAATCCGGCTTCCATGCTTGCTTACTGAGAAAAGAGTTTACTGAGCCTTCAACCCTTGTCCTCAGATTTTGATACGCAGGCTGAAATTGTACACACGCCATTAGATATTATATTAGCATGTGTTTATCAAAATATTATAAAATATTGTTAGAACATTTATTAAAATACAAGCCGTAGTTCTTGTATAACAATATATACACATTGCAACATGTGCTCTGGAAGTAATACATCACGATCACCAAGCATCAAAACGTAAAAGAAATACAATCTCATAATTTATTAAAAATCTGTTACATAAATTATTACATAACTGTGTAGCATATAAATATTCCACTTTGTTGGAAAAACAAGAATAATGATCGAGATTTTTTATATAGTTATGTCTCATGTTTAAACCAATTATGCTTAAACGCCTTAACCTATAAATCAAAGTGATAGGTAGAAAGATCCGATTTTTGTCTTACGAAGGAATTCGTTGTCGAGAATCAGCCGAGAGAATTAAGTACCTTCGTATCGACGTCGGCGATGCATTCCTTTCGGAATTGATCGAAAATGCCCTGCGACTTGACTTCGCCCACTATGTGATCGATCAATCGTGGATCACCGGTCAACAACGTGTTGGACAGGCCCAACTCCATCGTCGTTGAGAACGCCAGTCAGTTGAAGCCAGACCTCGCTCGTCACGAAACGAAGGACACGATCATCCTGACCGATCGACACCAAATCGACACTGACACAGATTAGGCGTCAAGCAACATGCACCGCAGCCATCGCGGCCATGTTCCTCGCAATCCTCGCCGCTCGCGTTTCGTGCCGTTCGTGCGCTTTGGTCACTTTGATGCACTCCTTGTGCGCATTTATGCGCCAATTATCGCTCTGAAAAAGATTTCACAATCGCACAAATGTCGGTGGACGTGAAAAGATATTTCGTATCTTTCGAATATTTAGGTCCTCTCGATGTGTAAGTGAGAATAAATAAAAAAAAAACAATACGTATATATCGCTCATATATGTATATGTATACAAATAATTAACTATCATAAATTAATGAATTCTTAAAATCACGAATTTATCAAATAAAATATAAATAGAAATAATAAGAATTGTCAAAAGTAATAGAAAATATATATAATGCAAAAAAAATAAGTTTAAAAATTAAATTATATTATTCTATTTGCTATACCTTCTATTTCATCTCATTTGCTAGATACTTAACAAAATCTTAAATTTGCGTTCTCGTAGAGCTCAAATTGCCAAACATAAAATTTGAGGAATTTTTAAAATTGCGAATTTTTCTTACGCAATATATTAGTAAATGCCGCCTGTCAGCTGATCGAACACTTATCGCTGCAGTCTTCGAGCAAAAATTCTTGTCGATAATGTCACGCCGATAATACATCGACGATCAGCAAAGTTGCTAACCGACTTTACCGACGGTAGCCAAAACTCCCACTTTCGAGTAACAAAACAAATGGCGTCACACAATTTAAAAACGCACGGCATTTTATGGGCCTTCGACGGAACGAAAACGTGAATACAAGTGCAGTTTTTTATTGACGGAATATTGACGCGATACATGCGCTCAGTCCTTTCCTTGTCCGGATCGGATCGACTCGCGGAAGAATAGCGGAGACTTGCGGATTTGCGATTCCGTTCGACTCGAATTCGCATAAACGCATACCGTTGTCACCACTTCGAATTCGGAGCGTTGACGCCGTTGACGGCGTTGACGCGTGTAAGTTGGTAGTGCCCCACGTCTCCCACAAATCTACGCGAATCACGCGTGCGAGCGATGTCCTGCGCGACCCAGGCTCAGCGGACGGCTGATGGCACGACGCACGAGGATTCCAGAGTACACATTGGCGAAGAGCTGAATCACGAGAGAGAAAGAGAGAGAGAATCCTGTTCGAGCATTCGTAGAAGTGAGTTACCGTTAACGCCGTTTGCCCACCGCCGTTTTGCTCGTTTAACCGCGTGTCGCGAGAGGTTATGTTGATTGCGTCTTTTCACCGAGCAACCCCTGAAACGCTCTTCCGGCGTGACTCCTGCAGGCTCTCTGTCTGCGTAACCGCAAATATCTTGTTTCATACGCGTGGTGACACAAGATTCAATCCGGAAAGATCAGGCGACGCGGTAGCGCCTCGCGTTCGCTTTACGAGAGAAATTACATCTGGCCATTGGAAGAAAAAATATGTGCTTGCTCCTTTGAAGGAAAGCGTGGATTTGAAAAGGACTCAATCATCATAATTTACCGAAACATGCGATTTATATTCTCTATTGACCGAAAAGCAGCGCATATGGATTTAATAATTAATTACCGTAAAAATTCATTCTGTGCATGCAATTCGTGTTTTTTTTATATTAAAAGTAAAAATTGATTGCCAAAATATGTTTAAACAAATTAGAAATATAAATTAATACAGAGTTAAGTTAAAAAAAATTACTGAAAATTTATTTTTAATAAACATTATCTCTTGCAATCAATTAGCAAATACGTGAATATTTTAAAATATTTTTGCATTTTTCTGTTATACTTTTGCATCTCTTTCTCTGCACTTATTCGAATTAATTAAATTTCTGTTTATCTGTTTGTACTTAAATTCGAGTGAAATTAGATTCGACAAATGAAAATTGAGAAAAATTCCGACATATATTTTACACAGAAAGAAAAAAATAATATGTTAAAAATAACAATAGTATAATAAATATTAAAATATTATATCATGAACGAAACGTGACAAAAAGTTGTCACGCACCCATGCGATTATAAAGAAAGATCATATAAAAATGTAAAATGTTGTTTCTTTAGTGGAATTGTTTCTATTGAAAAATTTTCATGTTCTTGCATAGTGTATGAAAAAGAAGATATAAGTTCGATCGTCCTTAATAAGATGGCAAGAAAAATGAGGTGTATATCAATTAAAATAATATGAGATGATGAGAGATGATGAGATAAAAAAACTTGCGTTTTGTAATTGTTCATAATTCATCTTTTTTATGATTTGCTTCACTTAAAAATGTTCATAAAATTTTTCTCAAAAACTATTTTGCGGAATAATACAAAAATTTAATTTAAGCAGATCATAAAAAGACAATTTATACAACTACTTATATGCGAGTCTTTTTTAATTTCATAATTCATATTTTAATATTTTATCTTAATCAATATACATCTCATTATTTTTGCCACTTTATTAAGGACGATCGAATTTGTATTTTTTCTTTTGTATGCAAGAATGTTTGAAACATGTTGGAAATTTTTTCAACAGAAATATAATTTCATCAAAGAAATAACATTAGCATCCATTTGTATGATTATTCTTTATAATCGCAACTTTTTCTTTATTACGTTTCATTGCAAAATAATACAAATAATTATTTATAAGAATTCTTATATGTATCCTCTCACGTTATTACTATATTATCATATTAATGCTTTTGTGTGTCACGAAAAATCATCGAGTGATTATGATTTTATATCGATAAAAACACGACGAAAAAAAAGTTGTTTCGAATAGCACGTGCGGTGTCTCGAGGACATAATAGATGCGTCTTGTGTACCTTCTCAGAATTTTCCAAAAAGTAAACGATTCTTGCTCAACATTACGCGACATTAGCGATAAAATCGACGATTTCGTATGAAGATAATAGACAAATGACAGATATGGCCGTACCTTCCTGGACCGGTCCGCGGGGATTTTAATGCACGTTCTCTAAATTGACGTACAATGAGGACCATTATAAAACGCCTAATGGCTTTCAATGGGATTAATTCACGGCTCGCGCGGCGCGGAACAGACCGCGGTATGTCGGATCCATCATTCAGCGTTTTCTAAATAGAGCTGAACAGCGGCGTCCTTGCGCGTACAATCGACGAAACGAAAATAGACCCCGATCGTATATATACTATACGTATACATGCCTCGTGCTAATTTAATTTAATAGAGCGGTAATAAATCGATATTCGTCTATGACGATTTTATTAGAGAAACATTAAGTTGTGCAATATCTTTGAGAAGAATCACTTGACGCTCTTGGAAAGTTGCTCCGCTGCTGAGGGGAAGGGAATCTATTTTTGGACATACATTTCGTTATTTGTACGTAAGAATTATACATAGGAAAATCGCTTAAAATAGTGCAAAATATCCTATATGAAAAAAAAGACACCTGTCCTTTTTTCATATATACGTTAAATGGCGATCTATATTTTCTCTTTTTTTATATATATATAATTCGGTAAAGACTTAGGTAACTCTTGCAATGGCGTGTCAACGCTTCTATCTATCTACGCATTCTCGCGCGCATTCTCTCCGTTAATCATAACACGCGGTTGTTTAGCAGTACGTACTACGTGTATCATCGAGAGCAGCGGCAATATTAAAAGCACGCTTCTGCCACAACCGCTGGAGCACTGGTGCAATCCCATTGGTCGCGTCCGAGTAACGCGATTCTGTCGTGATTAAGTGCGTGAAACGTGATTCGTCTTCGTCTCCACTTTATTTTTCGGAGATCCCGACGAAGCTCCTCTGTGGTGCGAGACAGGTGTACGCGTCGTGGCTTGGGACTGCAAGTTCTCGTTTTCATGATTCTGAAACTCCGGGGAATCGCGTAGAACGGTAAAAACTGATCTCAAATTATAAGGGCACCGTCGATCTTTTTCTCGGTCGTTGGTTGCACACCAGTGCGCGAACGCGGTCGGATGCAGTCGCGGTCCATCCGCTCCGGCATGCGCTCGCGTCGAGACGAGCGGTACCGCGCCACGTCCATCCTTAAACACTATTAATTATCGTACATGTTAAAGGAATTAATTGAACAAGTGAATTAATTGAACACTCTTGACCGTTGTAATCGTTGATTGAACGCAATTCGGATCGTTCGAAGATTTTGTCAGGCTTCACAAGGTTTAAGATCGGCCTTTGGTGATCCAAAGAATCTCACACCTCTTATTTTAGTAGAAATTTAAAGATTTAAAGAAAAAATTATGCGCGATATCACGGTCTCGTTAATACATGGAAAAAACTTTTCGCTTCCTTTTCTTTGACCCCCAGAGAAAATTTGGTAATCGATTCCTCAATTTGCATACAATCTGAATCTATGTCAAAATATCGCTATTCTGGTGCTCACCTCGTTGATCTTACTATCGACAATCACCACACAGGAAAAAAAAATTTGATTTGCGTTAACTGGAAATTTGGTAAATTTAACTAATATGTCTGTTCAAAAATAAATGAATCAGAATTCTTGTAGGACTTATCAGATGTGTATGATAAATTCCTTCCTGTTAAATATATAAAGAATTTCTTATTAACGATATATAACGATATATAACTGTTAGAATGCGCTGCGGTTAACGTTAACCAGAATTCTATTTGGACGTTTTTTTTAACTAGAAATTTTAGAGATCCAACTGGAAAACATTAATCAAATTCTTATGGTAAAGTCAGCCAAACTTTCTAGTTTTAAAATGTCGAGTCGTATCACGATAACTAAAAATTTTGCTCGGTCGCACCAAAATATATTCTTTTATGTATATGTCTTATTAGTACAATCAAAACATTTTTCTCAGTGCAGAGTTCAAACTTTTGTCGACAATGCGCTTTCCATTCAGAATTTCCACAATCGCGCCGCACGAGTGCGTGACTCTAATTTGATCTGGATTTTCATTTAATTGTTTTTTTTAATTAATCACGAATGAAAGTCGTGGGTTTTTCCTGAGAATCGCCTTTCGGATCGTCGAACCCGGCGAAACAGAGAAAGTCTCACGGGTCGAGGAGCACGTTTATCTTCTGCAGTTATCTCATTCGAAACTGATTCGAATGAGCGAAATATCGAGATGAAACACTGCGGCAAATATACGGGAACAATAATACAAGCGCACGAACTTAGAAGTTGCAAACGCGAATGTACATAGAGGAAAGAGAGGGACAAATACTCAACTTGATTTTAATTTAATAGATATTTCTTAACAAATCGAAGAACAGAATAAAATAAAAATCGTATTAGTGATTGGATACGCGATATTGCGAACAAAATTGAAACAAGTTTTCCAATGAGACATTTAACGGGAAGAGTATTATGTTGCGCTGTTCAGTGTGTAAATTTTGTAGAGAACTTAGACCGTCAAGTATATGTTAATTAAAATTATCTAAAGTCACCTAAATGTACAAATAAACGTCGTTTTTTTTTTCTATTGATCTGAATGCACTTGAATGTGTTATACTATAATGCGTTCGCATTTCACAACTTCTAAAAACGATTGCACTGAGCTGTTGCCTCAATAAAACGTTAAGGAATGATTCTTCACATTTTTTTTCACCGCGCGATGACAATTCTTATTGCTGGGCGACAATTTGTATTCAGGTTGCTCCTGAACAGAGAATGATTCAATTTTTCATGTATCTTAAAGTATTCGTTCGTTGAAATTCGTCATGTTTTTTTATCTTGTCATAAAACTATCGTAAAAAGATTGACATGTGTGTGACGAAGGTCATTTAATAAATTATATAAAAAAGGTAGCACGTGTGACTTTAGAATCTACATATGTGTATAGAAAAGATGCTACTCGTTATAATAATCGTTGATAATCCTCATCTTCTGATTTACTTCTTTGGATTTTAATTCAGTCTTGGGATTTTACTCTTTTTTGAGTGACCAACGCTATAGTCGCGAATATGTTTATTATTCTTTTGGAGTTTTTGGACGATTTATATACGCTTTGCAAATCTCGCGACAACCGTAGCTATAATTATTACATAAAATTGTATTTTAATGCCGTAACACATAAGTTTCAGTGGCTAGCCGAATAAATATGCACTCTTAACATAATTTTTATTCGAGAATTACGCAGGCGTGCGAATAAATTCTTTTAATTTATTTTTTCTTATCCACGTGCCTCTTCGGTTAGAAGGATCGTCGGTCGCGCTGCAATTTGCTCCGGACATTCCACAGCTAATAAGCTGATCTGTCCGCGCCGCGTTCAGACCGACTGACGGTGAGTCCCCGTCCTCCGCGATCCGGAGGACTCTTGTGCGCGGCCCTCGCTCACGGCCTCCTCCTCCCGTCCGTCTCGCGTGATCCAGAAGGTCACGCGCTTCGCTCCCCTTGGCGAACGTACCTTGAAAAAAAAAAAAGAACGCATTCGAATGCTGCACGCACGCACATGCACGCATGTATGCATCACCGATGCCGGCGCATCGGTACACCATCGTCGTCGCGCGCGGCGAAGTCAGTGAGTCAGTGAACCGTCCTCGGTGGCGGTGGTGGCGGCCGGGGCGGCACGGAGTGGCTCGGTTCGGTTCGGTACTTCGCCGGTGGTTACTTAACGTGTTGCGGTAGAAAGTCGACGATAGTCGACGACACCGGATCGACCGGGCTGGACTCTTCGGTACGCGCGATCATCGTACGGTATCTAATCGCCGCCGCCGCCGGGAATTCGGGATTACCGCGAAACCCACCGGCCCGGATCCTGGCACACCGCTCTCTCGCAAGAGCGATCCCCGTTCCCGATCCATGGATCTCACGGGCCACGCGATTGATGGAGCCAACGATCCCGCGACGTTGTTGATCACCGATCCGATCGTGGGAAACGAGCAGTGGCGAGCAGCATCTGATCGATTGACAGACGTATAGTGCGCGTAGAACAGTTACTTTTTGTGTTTTTTTTTTTTTAAACCGGGTCTCTTTTTGAAAGCGAGGATGGACGGCATCATCGAAATCTTCCTCTTCTGCGGAGTACTCTGCTACTTCTTTAATCTCAGGTAAATCAATCCTGTAGATTAGGGATAATGATTCTTACCAGTCACTTAGATGATACTTACTTTAAACCGCGAATGATTTTATAAAATAACTTTATAAGTAATATCCAAGTATTTTATAGAGAAAGAATTGTCGATACCACGTGTTGCATTTTATAAAATCGATTATTAGTTGAGTATAAAAGGATCAAATCATCAAATGCATAAATTAATGGAAAATTACCCGTATTCATGTGTGATATTTGATTGTGAATGTGACTGTCTGATTTCTAATTTTTTGCAAAGAAAGTTACCATGAATTGAGGTTCAAACAGCCGTATTTAGCGTATAAACTATCGGGCCTCAATGTAAATGGTGTAAATGGGTTTGTGGGAAAGAAAAGGCACTGTCTAGTTTGATCGAAAATTGTATTTATGATTATTTTTTACGATGAAAACATGTCTTTGTGTTTTAATATTAAATAATTCGATGATACGTTTTATTTTTTATGCTTCCTATAATCGTCGCAGAGTTTATGTTTTCGTGATATTTGATCGTGATCTCGTGATATTTGATATTTTCATGCATATACTATCAATACTAGATTTACTATTGCGTTTTATATATAAAATGTTCGGAATGTAATAGTAACTTTAGTATTGAAGTCATGATCTTACGAAGTAACAAAGAATTTAAATCCACTTTCCCTTCACCTTGTGGTCGTTTTTTCATTGACTCTCAAATAGAAACAGAAAAATGGAGCTACGTTTGCAACATTAAACTATATTTTTTCCTATCTGTAACTTAACTTGCCAAAACTTGGTAATTTTTATTATTGACAACTTTCAACATTAGAACAATCTTTTTCTCTCAATTGGGACTCCATTAGATATTTACAATTGGAAGAACATGACGTAAATTTGGTTATATGTCACGTTATGTCATCCTTATTAGTTTTCTTCTTGTTTACAATTTATTTATGTATGATAAAATAATCGCGATTTCCTATGCATGATAAATTGGTGTAACCATGCACTTTACCTGTTTTAATCTGATTATTTTTAGTCCAATATTTGCGTAATCATTTTATCATATTAATCGCTTTGTTTTAGTAGCGTTCGCACGATAGGATTGTTTACTTCATTATTGGAAATACATTAATATCTCATAATTTTCTTGAACGACGTCATCCTATCTTGATGATCGATTCGATAAAATATTTATTATCACTTCGGAATATGTTACAGAGATGTTATTTGTTGTGCAGCGCTCATAATATCTGAAATAATAACTTGAAAATTGTGAAAATATATACTATCGATGAGGTCATATTTTTCGATCATTTTTTATCATTTCTTATTTGCCATATTTTTATGTTTGATAATGAGAGTTAAAATATTCTTGTCTCTACACAAATAACATTAATGAAATAAAATCAATCTTGCATATATTGCTTCTTTATAAAATATTTATAATAATATATTATACAGCGAAATTTTTATGCATAATATAAAATCTGTTTTTTTGGAGAGTAAAAGAGGAAAAATAAATGACGCAAAAAGTTCAGCTAAAAAGAATGGACCTATAGATATGTCAACACCGCAACAAATATAGAAACATTTTTATATTCATAGTTATTGGATGATTTTTTCCTAAATATATTTTCCAAAAATACATCATTTTGTAATCTCTCTGTCGAGAGAACTTTAGTCATTGTGTTTTACTTTCTGTTAATAACTTGCTTAAACAGAGTCTTGTAGAAAAAACATCCTTGTATAGAGTCGCTCTAATTATTCAAATGCTAATCTGATTGTGAAATCTGAATAGAGATCTATTGATGAGTGCGTGTGCACTTGCGGACACATTGTTGATGGTTATTCGAGGAAGATATTTGTGGAAGCGTTGCTTCGTCGATTTATTTACTGTTACAGGAGAAGATTCGATAGCTTCGCGAGAAAGCACGTGATTTTCCACCTGGTGCTCACATTGCGCCAAAATACACGTCTATGCGCAAAAGTGTGCTGTTGTGCACACAATTTCGCCGCGACCTTGCTCCTCATTATTTGCGTGCCGCATCTTGTCGAGCATGATTCCTGTGCTGATACATAGCTAGGGCGACGGTAATTTTCCCATGGCGGCGCGTGCAACGCGATTGCTATACACATTTGACGTTCATGTTAAATATATATGAATATATATATTTCGGATAATATACTATTAAATGAATTAACAAAAATAATTATTACACTGTTATTTAGATATGAATCCAGTTATTACAATTATTTATTACAGTATATATATAATATTTCGTTCAGTTACGAAATTTCTGACGAATTTCAGGCAGATTTTTCTCAATGACTATATTCGATCGTCGTTGTAATCTAGGAATTGTTAAGTTCCAATGAAAAAGAGTAAGCAGTTGTGTTTTAAAACTACGCGGGAAAATGTAAATCCTTTGTTTATCTATAAATTTCAGTAGCATCATTTTAAATTTTGTTATTAACGTACGCCAAGAGATTGTTCAGCGTTGCGTTCATTGTTTGTTGCGAATGGGTAATTTCCATTGCGATTATCGCTCGATTAATCACTGAATTATATAGGCCGGTGAAATAATGCGCGTAATTTAGTTTTGTTAACAATACAGAAGTTTCGATGTCGATAACCTGACCCGCCACGATGGAAATAAGTTCATAGAGCTTGACGTCGAGGGAATTAGCAAAATAACAACAATGAGCTGTGACGAGCGTGATCCACGCTCAGATAAATGTCCCGCGTCGGAACACAAAAGGACAGTTTACATTGTTTGCTAATACATTTAGCATGTTTGTTTTTTTGGTTACGAATAACTATTACAATCGATTCACGCGAAAATACGCGAAGAGGCTGAGAAACGAGGTGGTTCCATTAGCCTTTCAAAATTCCTGACGTTCGCATATTACTTGCTGCATTTTTTAAATAAAAAAAGGGAAATCGCGTGAACTAACAAGGGGAAGGCCAGGTCAGTAAATCACGGATCCTGATCTCATTTTTTTTGTGAAACTAGAGGCAAAATAATAATATAGTGTCCAAGCGTTTTATCCAATGGGCCTTAGTTTTCGAGTAAGAATTTTCAAAAAATAAATTTTTAAATAATATTCAATATTTAATAATAAAAAGAAATAAATATTTCTTTTATTGAACATCGGTTATAATAATGCTTGGAAAAAAATACAAATTTTGTACAAAAATTTTACAAATGTAAAAAAGTCGTACATTATAATATCAGTAATAAAAAATGAAAAAAATAAAAACGCATTAAAAAAATTTTATTTTTTATTATTGATATTATAATGTACGACTTTTTTACATAAAAATTTGTATTTTTTCCCAAGCATTGTTATAACCAATGTTGAATGAAAGAAATATATCGCTTTTTATTAAATATTGAATATTATTATTAAAAAATTTTTTTTTCGAAAATTCTTACTCGAAAACTAAGGCCTATTGGATCAAACGCTCGGACATTATATCTTTATTTTATCTCTAATTTTATCAAAAAAATTGGGATCTGCAGGATCCGTGATACACTGACCTGGCCTTCCTCTTGTAAGTTAAATGTAATCTCTTGAGATTTATTTTATAAGTCTTTCTTACTTAATATCTGTATAAAATTTTATATATATATATATATATATATATATATATATAAAAGAGAATCTTATTGTTAGATATTTAAAAAAAGAATTTTGTATTAAAAAAAGCTTAAAGATATTTAAAAGATTCTTTTTTTAATATCTAAGCTTTTCTTAATATAAGATTCTTTTGAATTGCCGAGCACTGAAGGATGCGGCGTACAAGTAGCTAATCCTTTGTCCTCTCGTAGGCGCTTTCTCGCTTTTATCGTTTCCGTTCGATGTTCAAGAGCCGTTGAATGTCCATTTCAGAGTCCAGCGGTAATCTCCATCTTTCTTGAATTACTTCTTGATTGTCATTGTTCTCTTCCGCTCTTCGTTTCCCCGGGACCCCCCTTTTTCTGGTGCCGAGTGGTTTCTCGCGCGCGTTACCCGCGTGATCGACTTATCAATATGGACTTTGACAATTGTTGTTAACCGGTTCCAGATTCTTGTTTCTTTTACTTCTCTATTTTTAACGTATGTAAACACGGCCGATGTCCTCTGATGTATCAATGACGTGAACGGTCTATTATCGGTCATCCGCACGATCATCAATATCATCGCCATGGTGCAATGTTCATCTTTGTTGTTGTTCAGCATCTCGATGTTATAATTGATTCTAAAGAGTCTATCTCTTAGATTTTTTCTGAAATCATTTTTTTCACTTGTGATAATCGACTTAGATTTTTTAAGTTTCTCTGAAATAAACTAATTAATTAATTAATTAATATAAACTTATTAAAGGACGTTTGATCATTAAATTGTATTTTTTGGAAATTAAAATGAAATCACTTTTGACCTGATCATAATTCATATGCTTATAATTTTTAAAAACTTAGCTTTGAATTAATTTTTGTTCCGAGCGAATTCTAATTTACTTTGATAACATCTTAATAATATTCATTACTTTTTTATGTAAAAGGAACGTAAAGAGATAATCACTTATGGCAATTGCATATTTTGCTTTGCAAATAACCTTAATAACCTTGGAAACCATTGTATTTAACCATTCTGCGGTACAGAGCTGCAAACATAACCGGATCGTTTCTGCAGAGACGATTTTTTAAATGTCTAATGCGACAGTGCGCAATGCGTACCCACGTATCACATACTTAGGCGCGCACACAGATCAGCTGAGATTTCACGCAGTGGCGAACGCGAGATAACGGATGCACTCTTTTCTGACATAGTAGAGAGCAACATCTAATCCTCGTTTATGTAATCAATACGCGATATTGCATCCGCGTAAGAGAGATCGTATGATCAAAGATTCTATATGTGATTGATTGATCTCGCGATTTTTTTTCCCAGATTTGGAACTAAATTAGCCGACTTTAACATAAACTCGAGCTCTTGCATGCAGAAGCACGCAAGACCGGTTGCAAATAGTTTATATATCATTAGTTTGTGCAATTACGTATGTAGATTCAATTAAAAAATTCCATTTGGAATTAATAAATAAATTAGAAGAATGAAATCTGCTTGTAACTCTTTTACATCTCTCATATCTCTTAAATCCTATATCTCATATCTCTTATATAAACTTATATCTCTTAAATTTTAATTTTTTCATATCTTTGTGTACTTGACCTTTGCTCACCCTTTAAAAAAAATTAATTTTTTTTATCTAGCATCTTTTTTGCATCATTTTATATAATTTTGCGTATTCAGATATGAATTACGAACGTGAATTTGATCACTAAAGAACAATTCTTTGTTTTTCTTAAACAAATTGTTCTTAAAATATCTTTAAAAAAACCACTTAAAGTTACAACTTAGAACATTATTTAAAACTCTAAAATCTGTACTATGTTACGCTTTGCATTATTGATAATCCTGATGAAATAATCCTGTCTATCGTTCCGCTCTTTTAGAAAATTGTTTAAAACTCTACAAGTTTTGTCCGATTGTGCTGTGTTACTCTTTACATTATTGATAATCCTGATGAAATAATCCTATCATTCCTCTTTGAATATAGAAACAAACAAGCGAAATTTGAACGTGTTTCAGGATTAAAATTTCCAGTTTGTAGACCTCTTTCCATTAAAAGTTGTTCATTGATACTAACGCGCGCGCGTGTCATTTCATTAATGTATCTCGCCATTGCGCAATCATCCGCTGGCCGTTACGAATACGAACGGCCGACACGAAAATGCCATATTTCGTCATGCATCACGCGAGGAGCTCTTTTATTTACATTTCGCAGCAACCCGCTTTCCTTTATCTTCCACAATGTCAGAGAAGTCGCGATTACCACGCGCGGGCTTCAAACGTCGCGCGACGTTTCACTGCATGTACGATGTGTAACGCATGTATCTTGAGAGTTATCGGGGGATACTTTGCACGCCGCGCCACCGGTTTTTTCTTTACCTTTTTTCAAATTTAATCTAATGCCAGAAGTTGCAAATTAACTAATATATAAACGAGACTGCATGATTAATTCAAAAGGTCATTTGCTGAACGTGCAATTATTATAATATTACGTTCACGCGTGAGTCGGTGTTATCACGCTTCCGTCACGGAGTATTCCGGAGATCGGAGGCAAAAAGAGAAGAAGTGTCGGTCTTCGTTTTTTCCAGCTTCCCTTTATCTGTAAGATATAGAATAACAGGAAAGTGAAAACCGTCATGTTATCGGACTGTATTTTTTCGAGGCGAATGTCTAAACCCGTATTCCGTTTTGGATATTCACTTGTATTTTAGGAATATTTTATTTCTTTTTTTTTTGTAATATCTGAAAAGAGAAATTGCATTGATATAAAGCAGAGCTGAAGCTGTGCCATAATTTAATTGAGTTCGAATTTCGATATGCATGTATAGTTACTATCATTGTATGCAAAATGTCTTAAGATTTTGAAATCTGATTTCATTCGCTGATATCTCTGGACAAAAGATGTCAAATGTTCAACGACGGAATATCTGTATAGGAGCAAAAAATAAAAATAAAACAAGATATTAATAAATTACAACAATATAATTTAAAAATAAAACCAAGTATTAATAAATCATATAAATAATATAATTTAAAACAATAATGATGAAAATTAGTTATTGATCTTTAGCACTTAATTAAATGACAAAAGAGAAGGGTTTGCGTGAAAATTGTAAAACTGGCTTGATTTTGTCAAAAGTGCTAAGACAGAGAAAAGAAATTGCCACGAGAAAATTGGACATTTAAATAAATAAATTTCAGAACAAAATATCTTACGTCAATTATAACATTTATGAGTTAATAATTTACTTCATTTTCAGTGTTATATTTTTCCCTTCATACACGAATTCCTCGGTGATACTCGCTGCATTTTTTCCCAGTCGAGGGAGAAAATGTTTCTCGTGTAACCCTAGACTTACTACGCCATTGTCGGGATCGTACGAGCCTAATCGACGGTAACTCTTGGCAATCTTTCGCCTCTGAACCGTCGCTATGAAGTACAGTCCGTGGCGATTGCTGCGCACGATGCATACGCCGAGAATTACGCGATGCCACTGTACGCAAAAAAAATATCGAGAAAAGAATTCATTGCTCAGAATGTTTTGCATTATTTCTGCTTACGACGGCTGAACGTGCGCTTAAATACCACGGGCGGTAGTTAAAAGCGATAAATGGGAAGAAGTATAATAGTTTAATCGTTTGTAAATACGCTGTACTGTGTGTTGAAAAAAAGAAACAAACGGGTGAAAGGGCACCGAAGTCGCGTGAGCCGCAAGTGGAAATTCATTATGCAAGATGTATCGCCTCGTCATCAAAGTTGTTACATCGATTAAAAATACGTGATTCTCTTTTCTATTTGTTTATTTGTCGGCATCTATGAATGAAACGATTACAAGTTTTGAAATCAGTGTTTTAATAAATGTTTAATTAGAATTTTAAAGCTGCCAAAATTTGTTATTTGTTCGCTCGAAGAGGAAGTTGAAATTATTAAATTATTATTTAAAAATATTTTAGCCTCTCGAAGAGGAATTGTTATATTATGAAAAGCGCCAGGAAATCGTTACTTGTTTTAAAATTCTCTCAAAACTTCGCAATCGCTTACAACTCTCGATGTGCATTAAGGGACGAATAGCATCTTTTCCTTCGACCGTAGAAACATCTGGGGAGAGAGAGAAAGGAGGGTCGAGAGGCATCGTTTACATTCCATACCGTTTTTGTTTCAAATCGAGGCAAGACTCGAAGATCCGTCTTGTGCTTTACAATCTGCTTTCATAATGAATTTACGCGACAGCTTTTCCCCCTTTCTCGATTTTTGGGGTCGTGTAACGCAGCGGATGAGCAACGATCGCCCGAGTCCGTCGTGCGTATCACGAAACTCGAATCAATCGACCGTAGATCCACTTTTCAGCGGCGAATCAAATGATTCGCAGTCTCGCAGTCTCGACAGAGATCGCGCGTGTCTCTCTGCTCATCAAATTAATCGCTGCATCGCGACGGAGTGTATCCGTTTCCCTCATTAATGCGTTGGCACAGTGCGTCGTGTCGTCTCATGGAAATAATTGTACTTTCATCGTTCGTTCGTAACTCAACACTTACCTTCAACGAGGCTTTATCAGGAATCTCTATTTTCCCTACATTATACATATATAATTTCCTTTTTTCTTAATGAAAGTTGAGGTTTTTTTAATTTTACTTCTCGCCTAATATTTTGTTCGACTATACCGTTTTTCTCAAACGCACGTGTTAAAAGGGAAAAAATATTCATAGTCAAGGAAAAAAAATTTTATCTTTAACTTTCGTTTCTTTGTCGTCTGTCATTATTTGACCGTCAACGACAGGCTTCATCGATAGTCTCTATAGTTTTCTTCCCATTCACATATTCCTTTCGTTTTGTTAAGCAATTTCCTCTCTTTTTCAATTCTCCTTCCCTCCTAATTTTTATTTCATCGTACTAATTGTAATTAATATTGCAGACCCAATAAAATGGTAGACGTATTGTCGACGCGTCTACAGGAGGTGTACGCCAAGTGGGAAACCAGGACGGAAGTGACGCGAAATGCGGAACCGCCGACCACTCGATTTTCGCTGGACGGTAATTGTCTTTTCTCTCATTCCGAAGCTATTCTTACGTAAGATGCGTGTGCCGCGGGAATATACAATTACTATCAATCGCCAGCTATATCATTGGCGCGCGACTCTTGACTACTCTCTCGCGGCGCGTGTTTCTGCGAGCACGGAATGCGTGTCCCGATTGCGCAAAATGGGAGATACTCATAACAATTAACGCAACGTTTCGAACCGTGAACACCGTAACTACCGTACGTTTAACGGATTCAGAAACGTAATTATTATTTACTTTCCGTCTTTTCGAATCGGCATCGAACCGAACTTTTGTAGTCTACTTATTAGTGATTTATATGACAGACTCAGCTATCGACTTTTCACTTAATTCATATTTTCACTTCGATTTGACTTAATCTTTGTGTCAATTCTTTTACTTTAAAATGGATATGCCACATCTCTCGTTCTAGAAGTACGAAAGTGCGAAAACGCGCGTGAAGTCTTTCGTCGCTTTTCGCGTAGACAATGAGAAATCTCTTCGGACGTTCCCGCGCGCGACGAGATGCGCTTCCGACGACGACTCGTTAAATCGTATACAATTGCAGGTCTTCGGCGTGCCGGGCTGCAGTTCCATCGGCGGAGGATCCAGGACCGGGAGACGTCGCGTAAGGTGCGCGAGAGCTCGTTGTACAGCATCAAGGAGACCGAGCCGCTGACGCCCGCGATCAGGCAGAAGTCCTCGATCCTGCATTACTGCTGCAACACATGCACGCCCGCTTCCAGGGTGAGTTTTTGCCGCCGGGTCCGCCACCGTCCACGATCGCGTCGTCCTCGGCGTTTGCCGGGCGAGCCATGCCTCGCGTGTTCACCACCAATCTAGCCCGAGTCGCGCGATCTCGCGCGTGGGCGCGCATGGGGGCCCATTGTATTGCAGCTGCTTATAACGGCCGGCTAACCCGTTTAATTTACCGAACTTCTCGTTAAATACCGGTGACCTCGTTGCTCCGACTTTGATTGCCGTTTTCGGTCTATTGTTCGTCGATAAAGTTAACGGGCCGGCAGCGCAGGTGCGACATGTACGGAGATCCTACACTAATTGTGTAAGCTATATCGATTGTATTTTATTAACGAAGTCGCTGAAAAGAAGACTTATGACTCATTATGCAGAACAATTTAGATAACTTTGAATATAAGATAACGCTTGCAATTCTTATTGTAATTATCCTGACAACTTGATTACAACGCTAAAAAAACCAATTAGAGTTAAAAAACAGATTTGAAAAACCGTATCTTTGAAATTAAAAGAAAATTTGCTTCTGCAAAATTGTGTTTGGTACAATGAAAAAATATTGCATGTCAACATTTGTTACGTTTATTATGTTTATTACAGACAGATAATTTATAGATTTATTTTTTGCTTATTTGTGAAACTTATAAATAATATAAATAATTCCCTGGCCGAGAGCGTCTCAATGAAACTGACTTCTTTTTTAATTTTTATGACGCTTAAAATATACAAGATTTTTTACTTTATTTTAAATGTGGAGAGATTTTTTGTTTAAATAAAGTAAAAGGTATTTTAGTTTGCGAGACCAGTTAGATACATTACGTTTATTTAATCAGAATTTAGTCTATATTCCGATGTGCTAGATTAACTTATTTTATGTTAGAATGTTGTTTGGGATCCAAAGTAATGATAGTACTCTGTATACGCGAGAATCATTACATTTTGATTCACGAAAACGATGCACGTCGCGATAGTCTTATCATCTCAATTACAAAGTTGACGTAAGAGAAATAGTCGCGAGAACTTTAATCGGCGTCGCAGATTACGAGAAAGGTTCCTATACCGTCGGACAACACATAGGTCATCCACTAAAAATACATTCAATCGTTCGACCGGGCGCTTTTCAGTCTTTCAGCCACGCGGAATCGCGGATAAACGCATCTTCCCTCGCGATAAATCATTATCCCATTTTCTACAATAATCCGCATTAATCGCTAGTCCCGCCTGAGGAGCGGAGAGCGCCTGCAAGGCGTTTCGCACCTTCACACCTACGATTGTGATCTATTTTGGTACGCGATACGAGAGAGATCGTAACGGTGTGGGAGAGCACACGACGTGCGACACGACGACGACGACGCAAATAAGTCGCTTAAGATCCACTCGCCTTTAAAGATCCGACCGGTCCTGCGACGAAATTTCTCCTAATGCGATCATTTAATTTGCGCGAAACGTACGTGTGTGTATATGTGTGCGATTTATTCGTGTGTACAACGGTACAATGGGACGGCTGACCAACGGCATTCTGTATATAGAATTCTCCTTTCGATAAATCGAAATCTAGCCTAGATATGATCAAGTGTGAATCGGTGGTCTCGTGACGCGCGTAGGAATACAGCTGTTACGGCCGCACATTGTCTAATTAGAGGACACGTCCTCTGACACGTGTTTAATTACGTAACGAAGCTTCGGTCGTCTTTCGTCACTTGACCCTCTCCGGATAAGAACAATTAGCACGCAGGCACGCACGCATCGACGCGTGCGTAAATGTGAACTTCGTGCTGAAACACTTGATCTTCAAGAGGAAAAATCCTGTCCAAAGTGGATTTCGGCGGTGGAAGGGAGGGAGATCCGTTCACTCGCGTATATTTCGAGCTACGTTTAATGAGCCACGTTTGTGACTTATTGTGTAAAACAATTTAAATAACTTTTGCAATTTTCCTGACAAATCGACAGCAAGTTTCAGAAACAACGTCAAGAAACATTAGAACTAGAAAACAGAAATTGTATCTTTGAAAAAAAAAAAAAAATAACACAAAATTAGTGCGATGAAAAAATGTCGATTCATCTGTACATTTATTGCAGATAACGATCGTTTGTATTATCAAGCTAATCGTCATCATCTAATAATAATAATATACAATTTGTACACGTAATATATAATGATAAGCATGTATTCGATATTCTGATGATAAGAGACATGTGCGACGAACCACGTGGGTTCTTATCACGATGGTGGCGCATTGTTATCGTTCGCGGCTATCCAAAGAATGTGAGTTAATTATGTGGAGTGTAAAAATATTATATAACATAATTAATTTCATAACGCTTATACAGTATGTCTTTAGATTCTTCGTCAGAAAAATAAGCTGAAGAAAAATAAACTAAAAACACGTTCAATAATTTCGAAACACTTTTATATATCTTATCTTCTTGGAAAAATTTAGATTCTCAAGCTGCTTCTAGTATACTTCATACGTGTTATATATACTTCTTATATATTTTTTATGTATTCTGATGTATTCTTTTGATGTTTCTACGCTCTCTTTACGAAATTTTTAACGAAAGAATATTTCTCATTTTACCTCTGACCTTTGTTCCAGGATACGTTGGTAAAATCCGTACTCAAGCAGCAGCAGCAGCCATTCGGTGTGAATATACTTCTGATAAAACCAGGCTCTACACTTTTCTCGAAAGTATTCAACTATGTGTCTTGCGTATTAAGCTTCAAGAGATATGACTATCCGATGGTCACGGAAACGGTTAGTTTCGCTCCCACGAACTATTATTGAATTTTTTGGACTAGATGAATCTCCACCGTTGTTAAGCTCGCCCTCTCGATATTCTGATAGGTCCTGAACGATGAAAAATTGAAAGACGCTATCAAGCTAACCGCATGGGAGGCAGCCAATAATGAGGGTTGCAGCGAGGAGAAGGCGCTCGCGAAGGCGAAAGCCAGAGCTAGGAGCATATTGCTGGAAATGGAGAGCAGATGCAGCGACACTCTCCTCAAGATAGTCGCGTGGCTGGTGTACAAATTTTTGCCATGCTTCATACAATCCGCCGTGACGGTGCCCTCACAAATGGAGCTGCTGAAGCAGGCGGACGACGCCGGTTTGCCACTCGTGCTGCTGCCCCTCCACCGCAGCCACTTGGACTACGTAATGATCAGTTTCCTCATGATTGTGAACAACATAAGGAATCCGTTGATCGCGGCAGGGGACAATTTGAAGATCCCGTTTTTCGGGTAAGTCTGCAATCTAACATAAGTCTCATCTTAAGTCTTAGAATCTTGTTCTGACATCTAACGAGAACAATTTTCAAAATACGTTTTCAATATCGGTTGGCAGTTGGCTCCTGAGTGGTCTGGGCGCTTTCTTTATCAAACGCCGTATCGACCCGGTGGTAGGACGCAAGGATCTTCTCTATCGCGCGACGCTTCAAACGTACATTATGGAAAGTCTCCGTGCCGGGCATAACTTGGAGTTCTTCGTGGAAGGCGGCCGCACGAGAACTGGCAAGCCTTGCATGCCGAAGAGCGGTATCCTAAGCGTCATCATCGACGCGTACATGGACGGTACCATTGAGGACGCGTTTCTGATACCAATCGCGATCAATTACGAACGACTGGTGGACGGAAATTTCGTTAGGGAACAATTGGGGCAGCCAAAGAAGATGGAGACTTTCACGTCGACGATCAAAGCCATGTGGTCGACGTTAATGGGCCATTACGGCATCGTCAAAATCGATTTCTGTCAACCGTTTTCCCTCAGGGTAAGCGAGAAAGAGAGCTGATTCTTCTCAAATAAAATTAATTCGCATCGATGACGTTAAGACTTGTTAATGTGGAGAGATGATTTTCAACAGGAAATGGTAAAGGCGTTCCAAGCTCAACAAGCTAAATTGGCTCTAAGAAATCCGTCGGAACGATCTTTAAAATATACTATGTCGAATTCGTCTCTTTACGGTACAGACGTAATTGTGGAGGAACAACGTCAATTAGTGGACAGCATCGCCCGGCACGTTGTGTATGGTGAGTCAGGATGATTATTACTCTCTTTGTCGACTGTAGCATCTTTTGAAGTAAACATGTCTTGTTGACATTGATACATTTCTGTTGATTGCAAAATGATATCCTTATTATAATTTCTCACGAAATTAATCTGAATTATATCGTCTTAATTGCTTGCAGACTCGTCCGTATCTATGCCGATTATGTCGACCAATGTTGTTGCATTTTTGTTGTTAAATAAGTTCAGAGACGGTTGTACGTTGGACAAACTGGTCGAAGCGTTCGACTCGATAAGACAAGAGTTGGAATTTAGTGACAAAAACGTAGCCTTTTGTGGAGAGACTGTTGATGTCATTAAACACGCGGTTAGTAGACGACGATCAGCGGAAACGAGCCTGGGTACGAAGATGAACAAATTAAACTAACCGTTGAATTTACAGCTGGAGATCTTAGGACCGGGCTTGGTGATGCAGCAGCGGCAGGAAATCACCGAAGCTGTTGAAGGCGATCAGTCTTATAAATCGAATGTTGTTATAGCGATCCGTCCCGTGTCTATTCTACCGAATGTGATCGAACTGTCGTACTACAGCAACACCATGCTGCTGTACTACGTTATGGACAGTATAGTAGGTAAGATCCACCAAACGCGCGATCGGCGAGCCGATTACGATTATGTAACGCAATCCTGTTATGTTTTTCAGTAACTGCTTTGTATGCTGAATTGCAGTCCCAGCTTAACGATCCGATCGCAATCGCCGAGAACAATATTACAGTGTTCCAAAATAATCTGCTCGAGCGGGCGCTCAAGTTGTGCGACATTCTTAGGTATGAATTCATTTTCTGCAGACCCTGCCAGGAATTGCGTGACGTTGTTATCGATACGATACAGAATCTTTCGCACAAGGGCATTATCACTCAGAAAGAGGTACATCTCTCTTTGTTTTTATAGATAATTAAATAATTTCTTATCTGAGTTATCATAATAACAAAAAAAATGATTGACAGGAAATTTATCTGGAGGATGAACTTTGGAGTAAAAGATACGCGAAAAATTTTGACGATAGCTCGGACGAGGAGTATTCGAGGGAACGCGAAATCCAGAAAATTGAATATAAAGTAAATTACTTTTTTCGCTGTTATTAATAGTTCTTGTACCAATTTTCAAATTGTTACATGTATATGTGAATAATTTCCATATGTTAAGAATAATCTTATGAGTTACGTTCTTAATTATTTTCAGCTGAGCTTAAGGCCAGAGCATTCTAGTCGCATGGAATTTCTACATACAATGTTACGTCCGTTAATCGACACGTACACATGCAGTGCCTTCAATTTGAGGAAGTTGGTCGACCGGTCGCTCAGCGAACGAGAGTTGGTTCAAGAAGTGTTAAGCGAAATCAAAACCAAAGTAGACGGAGGCGTAGTTAGTTACGGTAAGTTACAATGTAATGTTGTAAACTCAACGATCTTCCGATTATATATAGACAAATATAAAATATAATTATGCCATAAACTTTTGACACTATAATTTCGCATTGCACGCGAGACTGCTTATAGATTAGATAATATATGCAGTTTGGAAACATTTAATTAAAGAAAAAAACTGACATAATATCATTTCTTTAATAGGAGAGAGTATAATTATGCCACAAAAAATGTTGTTGACACTATAATTTTGCATTGCACGCGAGACTGCTTATAGATTAGATAATATATGCAATTTGGAAACATTTAATTTAAAAAAAAAAAGACTGACATGATATCGTTTCTTTAATAGGAGAGAGTTTATGCGTCGATCCGATTAAGAACTCCTTTAGGCTTTTCGAAAAGTGGAACGTCCTGGAGTGTCACATGGAAGAGAACGTTAAAATTTTTTACTTGAAAGACGATTGTGATACGGATGCGGCAACGAAAAATGTGTACGATACCGTAGCAGCTTTCAAGTGGGCCAGAAACATGGACTAAAACGTGGTGATACTTCCTACTTCAGTTAAAAAGAATCACTATTTTTTTATATCTTTTATAAAATCTCATTGAACATATTGTCTGGATGTTTGACAATATTTTCCGCGAACATTGTTGGGCATATGTTAAGTGCACATATGCCTAGTACACATACTATAAATACATTTATAGTATGTGTACTAGAATGCATGTTTAAATACGTACAGTTTGTATATAGTTTCTTTAAACGAGGAAAGCTGCGATATAGTATATCTTGTGAGTGTTCCTAAAAGTATGTGTGATTTGCATTCACAATGAAATACTTAAGACGTTTCACGATGTAGAACTGTACAGAGATGCAAAATTAAGAACATAGATTTAAGCTGGTTGTATCATAAAATATTTTTACGAATAAATAGACAATATTATGTACCACAGAACCGTGTTTATAGTCTATCTTGTTAATAAAAATTTTGTGCGCGTATATTTCAATAATTTTCTTTCGGTTCTATTAATTTAACATCTCGCTTAAAATGAATACTCTCTTGCAAATTTTTTTTAATGTTTTTATTAATGCATACATATCTTGCATCATAAAATTTGTCAAAACTTTATGTGCACTTGGCAATCTAATACTCCGCCTCAGTATTTCACAGTCGACAAAATCGGACAGCTCCTTCTGAGTCCCATGCACTTTTCTCTGTCGATGAATAGTGCATCCATCTTGGACTTCAAATCGCTTTCCAGACTAGACCTTGTGCGCAAGAGTTCCTGATGCTGCGTCTCTGACTGTTGCAATCTCATATTCACGTCATACACTAGTTTATTAATATCCTCCACTTCTTTGATCATCCTATAAAACAAGTGCAAATATTGTTATCTGAATAGTGATACGTAAATGATTATTTTACTAAACCTGAGTTGGGCCTGATCCTTGCACAGTTCAGTTTCCGGACGGTGCGTCCTGGCCTCCAGCCGCGTGTGCGCAACTTTCAATGCCGGACTTTTGTCTGCGATCATCCTTTGCATTGACACCATGCTCTTCTCTATGTCGAAAATCTCTTCTTGAATCTAGATTGTTCACGTATAGATAATATTGAATCTGACGCGTAAGATTTTAAAAGCGAAAGATCTAAAGACCTTATGAAGACTACAATAGGTCAAATATTATTTAGATGTTTTCTGAACTTTTGTATTATTTATAATGTTGATAAAAGTTTGTTTGTGCCCCTGCTACGATCTTATGTCGCAACTTTTTATTAACAAGAAGTTTGTTAAACTTTTCGTTACCTTATGTAGATGCGCTTGTAATTTTTCCTTCGCTTTCAACATTTCGGCAGCTCGTCTGTCCAACGCTTTATTGGTTTTAGCCCAAGCTTCGCATGTCTCATAGCTTATAGCATTTATAGCATTGCAAATGTCATTTCGCAATTGGTGCGACTTTGCTCGTTCCATCTGCGATTTCTTCACTATATTGTCTGATGCTTCTACCCAAGTTTCACAATCATTTCCGGTAACACTGTACAAATGCAATTATTACAACTTCAATCAGTCAACAGAGAAGTAAAGTGTGTGAAGAACAGAATAACATCTCGTTTAATAAAACAAGATAATATCAATTTATTTGAAAAAAAAAAAAAAAAAAAAATTATTTTATTACGTTTTTCTTCTCCACCCCGAATTAAATGCTGCAAGAGTGATTGTCAATAAATAAAGGATTTCATAATTACCTAGGATCATATTTTTCTATACCACCGTAATATTGCAGACCTCGACTAAGATTGTTCATCTGGTGACACACGCTGTCGATTCCCAGGGCCGTTTCTTTGTTTTGCACGTTAATCTGTAGCTGATGTTGCACAGCTCTGCCGTTCGTTAGCTGAAAGAACATTACAGAGTAAATTCTTCAAATCTTCAAATAATTGATATATCGGCAAGCATACAACTTACTTGATTGGCACATCTATTCATGAACTGTTTTAATTTCTTGTCACAATTTCTCACCGTTTCGACTTCCTGCAGCAGATCTTTTTCAACTTCGTCGTGAACCAAATCAATACCTAATTAATATTAACCGATTAATTAAGCCTTCTAAGTGCAGATTTATAAGATTCCCTTATTTCACGGTGTCTGAAAACGAAGAAACCTTTTCTCGACTCTCGATGATAAAGACATTCTTGCGCGATGTGTAACTGTGCCTCGAGATTTTGGACCACTCTTTGCAGACTGCGTCGACACTCCTGCTGTTTACCATTTTCTACGATTAATCTCTCCAATTCCATCGTCATCTCGTTCCGCCAGAAAGTGATGTCCGTGATTCTTTCCCCGAGTTTTCGACCGCTGTCTACTTGTCCCTTATGTATCTTTTCATCGGCTTCTCTGAAACGTACCACAGTAACAATATATTTTGACAAGTACATGCTCAAATCACGTGTAATTTATAAACGAATAATTTTGATAAATTTTAAATCAATTTTAATATAACGACATTTTTTATTGTATCGAATTAGGTACTTTCTGCATGCAAACAAATTAAACCGCAATTAATATATCATTAAATAATATTTTAATAATACGTATTAAAACAGCAATTATTATATCATTAAACACAAATTAAAAGAACAATTAATGTATGATATTAATTGCTGTTTTATTATATATATATCTATGAACAATTTTTTATTTAATTTGAAGAATCATCGGGATCATCAGATCGAGTCTCAAAAATGTTATATTCCTACCGTATTAAGCATGCAGTGTTCTTGCGCAATTTTTCAGAATAACATATGTTCGCATTTGTCTCATTGCAGAGTTTGATTTGATTCTGTAGCCAGTCACACGGGGTGTATCGCGTGTAAAGTGCGGCACGTGCCGCGTGCGAAGGATTGCGGTCGAAGCCGGTCACCAAATTCGGAAATTTCAGCGGCTCCGTCGCCAATCCGCGCGTCGTGCGACAAGCGTCCACCAGCAGATTCGTTATGGGCTGCGCAGGCCTAGAAAAATAAAAATTAATTCGGATTTTTTTAAATTAATTTTCACTACAAATATAGCGGGAGAGACTTAAATCGCATGGCTTGTGCCTCTGATTGTTGGAAATATATATAGCAAGTTCTCACAGGGGAGCCGCCTCTACGACTTCGTATCCCAAAGTAGATCGCCAAGGATGCGGCCTTGGAGTCTTGTAAAATTCTCCGACTCTGGTGGGAACCGGTGGACCGATGACCTGCTCCATACACGGCGAAACGCCGACTGCACTCCATGGTTGAAGTTGCTGGACGAAATAATAGGGTATTATTTGAGTAATAACAAACGAATAAATATGATATTAATATCCCAATTTGACTCCAATGAGATGATAAAAACACTTTTGAAAGTGGAGTGTTTTATGCGCATATTAAATAAAATCATTTTCGCACAGTTTCTAATTTTTTTAACCCTACATCCGATTAACATGAGATTGACATAATTGTTTGAATTCGATTACTATAACAGGTAATACTTAATAATATTTACGGAGTACATAACAGTCTCGGTCTTTTTCCCGATTTTAACGTTGGCCATAATCGCTTACGATAAATTTTACAAATTTCTTTCCACATATATGTACAGAGAAGCTACAGACGCAATTCAACGCAATTTCGAAACACGAAGTGACATGAAGTAAATCGAATCTCGAGCGATTTCGAAAGAACAAATAGAAAAATAAAAAAATATATTTTTTTTTTTAAGAAAATGACGGAAGATAATGATAATTTCATTTAATTCGCGTGCGATTTTTCTCGCGCGAAACGATCAGACGAGACAACCCATGTAAAATTAAGTAAATACGATTTCTAAAACAACAGCGATTCCTGCTCCGAAAGTAAAAAAAAAAAAAAAACTCCGAAGTGACATTTGTGCCGCCTTAGGCGTAGCGCCTATTCAAAATCCGGAAGTACATCGGCCACGTGACGCGAGTCGGCGTCACACGGCTGACAGCGGTGGTCACGAGGTGGTAGTCAGGTGCTTCGCGGAGTGCCTTCGATGCCTTCTGCTGCATTGATTCATTCCGCTCTCGATTACTGTGCGCACGGCTCAGCGCGAGTTCGCGTTCGTTCGACCCGGCCTCAAACTCGACCTCCAGGATGACGGGCGGCACGGGAAAGCCGAGCAATCTGGTCCGCGCGTCGTTCCTCGCCCTGTTCGCCGTCTGTCAGCTCTTCGCCCTCGCCCGCGCCTGCACGCCCACCGTGATCTGGTGCTCGCACGAGTCCGACTACGACCCGGCGTACAGAAGCTCGAGCCCGTTGCAGAGGCCCGAGCTGTTCGAGAGGTACCTGGGGCTGTTCAATTTCACCACGACGCTCGTCACCAACGATCTGTGCATCGAGGATTTAAAGAACCACAAGGTTAGTCCCTCGCTCCCTCCTGGCTATTTATCTGCGTCTATACAGAAAGGTATGCTTATCAAAGCCTCGAAAAGGAGCAAGAAATCGAGGGAAGAATCATCTCGAGCCTCAAACAGATTTTGCATCCGGTTCACAATATTGTAACAATATTGTCATAAAGTTCAGACATGTTACCTCCCTCATTTCTCTCTTCTTTTTATTCCCCTTTTCTATTTCCTCTCTGGATTCATATTGGTTCTAATTTAGAAAATAGAAGGTGCGCAAGAAGAAGAAAGAGTATTCCCAGAATTGCGTTAAACATTTAATGGCAATAAGATTGTTCTTAGTTTGTTCTATTACGATTTGCAGATGTATTTTTTCATCCTATATATGCGTATGTCAACGTGTTATGAATAATTAGAGTTTAGAAACGTTTTAAATTAAGAGCGTAGAACAATTATATTGCTTCTTTCAAAATGACGATGAAAAGTTGTTTGTAAATATTAAATACAAATTTGTAAATATACAAATATTGCAGGTGCTGTCAAACGCCACCAATGGCTCAAAGATACTTTATCACCCGTGTGTCAAAGCATTGGACATCCTCCAAAATAACTATAAGACAAGAACGTTAGATATAAACGACGAACACGAGGTCAACATGATTTTCAAGGATATCGATTCGAATGGATGCATAGTGCTTACTGGAAAACAGTGTCGTTACAGCTACGCCGAACGGATAAAGAGGGAAGCGCTTGCGGCTAATACTACTACAGAAGTGAGAATAAAAACAGACAAAGTTATATTGTATTCCGCTGAGCCACTGTTATTCAAGGTAAATATCAATTTAATATTAATTGCGTGAGAAGTTTTAAAGCAAGTTTCATAGCTCTTCGAGACTTTCTTTTAATAACTCGCGCATTGAAAGATTAAAGGGAGAGAATTTACAAAAAAAAACTAAAATATTAACATTTTCTGTGACGATTTATTAGTCGAAAACCAAAATTTGAAAGTAACCTAACAAAGTGTTGTCATTGCAGGCGGCCGACGAGTCAGAGCCGGTGAGTCTCGGTCAGTCCAACCTCAACGGAGCGTCGTCTCGCACGGAAAAGGATAAGGACAACAAGGATAAGGAGGTCACGATCCTGAGCGTCAAATTCAACACTGATAAGCTCGGCGAGCTCACGCTCGAGTTCTACTTCCCGAAAAGCATCGGTTACTACAAGCTGAGCAAAGTGACCTCCCAGTTAGCCAAAGGGAGCGACACTCTGCTCACCAGGCGGGACATTTCCTTCCCGACCCGGTTCTCCTACCATTGCTCGCCGAAAACCGTCTTCGCCGGGAACAGCACCGACTTGAGCATCACGGAGATGCAGTTGCAGGTCGATCACAAGAACGCGACGTTTGGCGACGCGTACGACTGCGTCGGTTTTACTAGTATACCGATTTGGACGGGGATATTCGTGACGCTGATACTGGGCCTGATTATGATATGGGCGCTCACCATGATCCTGGATATCCGCACGATGGACAGATTCGACGATCCCAAGGGGAAAACTATCACGATATCCAGCGCGGAGTAGGATGATAATAATAATAATAATAATGGAAACTTATAATGCAATTGTACTAAGTACTCGTGCGAAATTTTCACGTATAATATTGCGTCGATTGTTCACGATGACGGTTATACGTCTTGAATGTTTAATTCCGCGATTTGAGTGTCATACGTTTTCACGAAAAAAAAAAAAAAAAACAGAATATCGAGTAGTAATGATAATACTAGTCTCATTACGATAAACACAACCTTCGCTCGATGTATAAATATCATTCCTTTGTAAAATATTATCTTACTTTCGATATTTATATATTGTTCGCTGTATTGGTGCGTTTGCTGTTTGTATGATACGATAGTTAACTATTATTTTAGCGTTTAATTCTTATAGAAAGTTACAAGACCCTTCGAGTGAATGAGACGCTAGCACACCACATATGTATCATATTAAACAACAATACGAACGAAAAGTGTTCTTTTAAACGGGAGTATAATATATTACGTAGTAGAAAAAGAAAATATTGTATAGCCACATGAACTCACGGTGAAAATGGGATAGCTGCTTTTATTACAGCGTGCCTGTTACTGTTTGTACGGCGCAACGTAATGTTTATTATATCAGAAACGATAGGAAAAGAAAAGCAGAGCTGAGAACTGTTACACGGTAGACGAATGAATTTCTAATCGATATACGGTCGCCCGCGCTTTCTGTAAAAAACGGTTCTCACGTCTGTATAAAGCTTCCTTGAGTGTTTTCCATTTAGTGACAAAACGATGCTTGTGTTGGCTTGTGTCACTAAATGAAAAGCGCCCCTTGTTGATAAGAATAAAAAAATATGTAACAAACTATAAATGTTAATTACAAATGTAAAATATAACGTTTATTATAATGTATAAATAAAAACATACAATATAAACGTCCTGAGAAATCAACTGGTTTCTTCCAACTTTTTAAAGAACTTACTCACATCGTCGAACATGCAGGAACATCGACACCGTGAATTATCATAAACACCATGGAATACGGGGGTAGTGATACGTTTTCAACGTAAGGTTTTATTATCACAGGTCGAAACGGCGGCAACTCTCCGTCCGGTAGCAGCTTCAGCACTTCACCGTTCAGCTTTATCTTGCTGCAAAACAAATATAAACTCCGACTTAACATTTCGTTCGATTGGCCGCTATAGAATTTGATTATCGTTTTACACACACCTCGACTGTAAATTATCAGCGGTCAGAGCGTAATACGAAATTATGATATTACTGGGTTTCGAAAACAACTCAGTAATATTCACGTAGGCCGAGGTGTCGTGTAGATTCATTCCGTACACGGTGACGGCCGGCATTCTGGCGATCAATGCTTCCTTCGGCGTGCAATGCGCGTACAATCGTACGTAGCCGAGATTGTCGGACCTGTCCAATTTCAGGACCTTCTCCGACACGAACTGCTTGTAGAAGATGCTGACCCACCAGTCGGGGTTTGGCGTGAGATCCGGTGATACCATGGCGTAATCCCCGCCGAATAACGATTGTCTCGTGACGACGTTTACTCCCGTCTTGGCGCTGTACCCCAATTTGTCCAGCCACAGAAATCCGGCCACGAATCTGTCGGACAATCCGGGCGCACCTCCGCCAAACGCGGTGCTAGTTTCTGCTATAAATTAAATCTTCGATTAAACGCAATCTCTTGTGCTGTGTAATAATATATTATCGATTGAGAAAATTATTTCAAAAAGATTACAGAAGTGATGACATTTACGTAGATTTAAAAATCGGAGCATCTCTACACTTAAGAAATATATTAAAGATTTATACACGTGTAATTAATAGAGCATTGATTATGAATCAAAAAAATAATTCTTCGAGAATAAAGCTGAAGGCAGAAAGCAATACTTGTAATGCAATATCCAATATCCTGACATTAATGCGAGACACCTACACAGCCACATAGAAACGTCTTTCCCCGACTCGACAATGAATTGTCTCATGGAACTTATTTGCGCTGGTAACCAGTTGAACGTGGAAAGTTTCACGAAATCCTCGACTTTAGCCTCTCGTCCATTCAGATAGTACTGATGCCAACTGACGTAATTCACAGTGTTTTTCTGGCTGCTCAAAAACGTCTTGGCATATATCTCTCCAATTTCATTAGACTCTCCGACGTGATTCACTTCTGGCCCAACGAGGATGCTGTTCTCGTATCCGAATACATTTAGCAATTGCCTCAAATGGTCGTAATCCATTGCGAGTTCGGTTGCAGAGATTATCACGTTGAACACGTGTTTAAAGGAATTCGGTTCTGAAAAAAAATGTTTAAATAAGTATTTAAGGATCGCATATGCGCATATGTACACGTATGATAAGTTAATATTTAAATTGATATTCTCATACATTTTCATTTATAATTTACTATTAATTTAACATTTATATAAATCAAATTTTTATACAGTTTACATATTTTATATAATTTCTTTTACCGTTTCCCAACTGCCAATCTAGCGACATGTTTTGACTCTTAGCGAATGCGATAATCTCCTTAGCGTTGCTGTCGTTCCAGGATCCATCTGGATTTCTGAGCAATACGTTCAGATCAAAGATCATTCGTAATTCCGACTTTACCGTGAAATTATAAATGGCGAGGAAATCTTTGTCGGAGATGGTAAAGTTGCTGATATCCTGGCCATCCACGGGGCTAAGAATTTCCTCAGAAGAGTCTTGTTTCATCTGAATCATTACACATGATTTAAAACAGTAAAATTGAAATTACAAGCAGTTTTATAGCAATTAATATCGTTTTATAATATCGAAATAAGTAGAAAAGAGGCTGAAGCTGATCAATAATAATTATGTTACTTATAGAGAATATCATATTTTGCAAACCCACCTGATTCTGAACGAATGTCAGACAATCCGCAGAGGTTCCACCCACTCTGACATAAGCAGGGCTCAAGTGATAAGCCAAATTGACAAATTTCTTCTGTCCAATGGGCATTTCATTCATTCTTCGTAGCAAGGACGTGTCGAGACCAAACGACAAGAACTTGTCAGAGACGGTGTGTAACAGAGGCTGTCGTATGTCGAAATGGAATTTGTAAGAGGAGACCGGATAGACATGTTTGTATATCGACAAACCCAATATTAACAATATTACAATCAACGTGGTGCAGATGAGTAAAATGCGCAGAGTTGTATGTGGCCCTGCAATGGGAAGAACATGTCAAAATTCACCAGTAATGAAACAGTCATATAGAAATAAAGAAGTTATACACAACATATGCATAGCTTTTAAAACAATTATTTTAATATACTACAGAGAATTTTACTTTTCCAATGTTATGTTTTTAAGTAATTTCATAAAATAGCAAAGAAATAATGCAATGACATGAATTAAAAAAAAAGATTAATATCGCAAAAAATGAATGCAGAATGGTTTTGTAAATATAATAAATATAACTTTATAAAAATAACAAAAACACAACAAATATAATTCGAAATAGAATATAATACAATAACTATACAACAAATTTATAAATGCATAATTAATTTTTCTGCACACATACAAAAATAGAAATATACAAAAAAATATAATAAAATGAACTAGAAAATATACAAATATATATGCCATGGTATACACATGTTTCAAATATGACCGACGTGACGCGAATTCCCGAGGTGCGATCAAATTCCCCATCCAAGTTCATCCACGTGGGGATCATTTTATCCTTGTTTAACATTCGGTGAATAAAGAATAAAATGATACCTGATTGCAACCACGTGGGGACAGGGGAATCTGAACGCAGCCAATGGCGGCAAAATGGCGCAAAATTAGCGACTCGTCGGCGACCGGCGACGTGACGTAGAGAAAAACAATAGAAAATGATGCCTACGCGATAACTGATATAATACTTTATTAGGAAAAGTAATTCGATCTCGAGAGGAGGGCGAGCTGAGGCAAGTTGTAACACTCGTAACGTTCGTCTCGCGTGTTTCTTGAGGACGATTACCGGGGATGCATCCCGAGATCCAAGTGCTTACCAGGTGCACGCGCGCGCGAACTCGGCTCCTGAAAGTCCTGAAACTGGACCTTCTGCAAGTCTTTCTTCGCTGCGTTGGTCATCGTCGTCGAGGAGATTCTCAGTATTCTCACAACCTAGCCGGGCCAATGTGGCAAAAACGACGTCTCAGCTTCCCAGGAGCTGGCCCGCGTTGAGTGTGTTGACTGCTCTTCGTGCGCGCATCGGTTAACAATTGAACCTATTGAACGCTCGAAGTTCGAGGCAGGCGTTCGAGCCTCGAAACACACGATGAAAGACGAAATTAGTGATGAACGTGGCGAAGCATTCCGAAAGATGCGCAGTACATAAGTAAAATAATGGAGAGGAGTTCAACCAATCAGACGCAAGAAGAGCGAACGAGGCGGAGGCGCGGGCGAGATGAAGGCTGCGCGCGGGGAGCACGCTATCAGCACTTATATGTAATTACTATAATTTATCCTTCATTATCGTTTATTAGTTGTTCACAAATAGATATTCACAAAGAGACGGAATGGCAATATCGCTGATAGCGCGCTTCCCGAACGAGTACGTGGGCGAAAAATGAATGACTTATTATCTGCTCCCCGGCACCGTTTTTTTTTTCCACTCGATGTAAATCGACAATGATCGAGAATGTCGAGAAATGGAAAATAAAACTGACAATTTATATTATTGTAAAACGAGAGATATCATCGCAGCGAATAAATAACGAACCACAAGCGTTTGCGTTTTATTGAATAAAAAAAAAAATGAGAAAAAATGGATTTGTTCATATTGAAAAAATTAAAAGCATATATATATATATGAATTGACGTTACAGATTACAGAAAGTCGAATTTCTCGATCACTTTGGCGAGTTATTTATATACGTATTCTAAATAATTCAGATATAGTTTCAAAACTTACTCTTTCTATAAATTAAGAAATTCCCTGATATACAATGGACAATCACTGGAACATTGCGGATTTTATTTCTGTTTAAATTTAGATGGACCACGTGCTTTTTTCGGTCGGATTCTCTTGACGTCCCGTAACGTGTTGCTCGCTCGCTCGCAATGATTCGCGCGCGGCAAGATCGCCTCGCGACTCTCGAGGCGCGAGCTAGAAGTAGATGCTGCCTGATGTTCCGAAGCGATCACTTTGTTCACCATGCAAATCGGTTCCTCGGTACTTGTGCACGATGCTTTTCCCAATTGTAATTTCTCTGTTTTAGGATTCAACCAACGTCTTCGTATTCTGCAGACTGTAGACATAATTACATATCCGAATGGATGCAGTGCCTATTCAGTATATAATTTAATGTCAAGTCGCGAGGAGTATCCTCCCAATAAACACCAATTAACGATAATATATTAATTATATCAATTAATATTATAAGTTCCTATTAAAAAATGTAACTGTTACACACATATATGTGTGTTTTCTCTGTATGTGATTAAAATTAATTGAATGAAGTTTCTAAGTTTTTATTTTCTCTCTTAAAATTTTATCGTTTCTTTGGACCTACGTAATATTGATGTAATATCGTCATTGTTGGTGTTTACCGGACTATTTACTATCGATTTTAGACCTTCGACAACGCATCTGACAATGAATGAAAAATATGAACCGTATAAAGATGGGGAGAGATCCATATCGGAGTTTACCTTTAGCCGAGGTCTCCGCGTGGATCGAATCGGAGCTGGAATTCGAGGGACGGGGTGCGCGGGATTGACTCATGTTCGCGGCGCGATTCCTGTAGGACACGCTACGCCGGCGCTTCCTCCTCGCGGTTAATCTCTGCCGCGACTCCGAGCTGCTCAGCTCGTCCTCCGCCCAGAACTGTCGATCGGTATCGTCCGCGATCGGTGGTGCCGGAGTGGGTGGCTTTAAATTAAACAATTAACAACAAGATTAACATATATCGTTCTACACGAGAGCCGTTGTATGCTGCTTATTTGCTTTCGTTCCGCTTCGCTCACAGCTTCGCCGTGGGTGTCCGAGGCGCGTCCGCCTCTCTTTTCTGCGACGTCGACGATGACGCGATTTTCATAACCCTCCTCCTCGGAGCTGCACTTCATCTTCGCGTCCCCCCAAGCGCAATAGTAACCCATCTTATTTTACATACGTACGAGTCGCGCACCGTTGCAACTACGACGCTCAATTTATCGCATTTTATAATTATTGTTTCGACATACTGGCGAATTTTTACGATACGTACTCGGATAATCGATCGGGCAATTAAAGGGCTGTAAAATGCGTAGTGTTTTTTTCATAATTTGCAGATATATATATATATCACATTAGATTCATTGCGCGACACAGAATAATCTTTTTGAAACTTCGTTTTCAGAAACTCACTAATTTTTCGCTAAATTTTTATTTATTTCACGTTTGCAGGAAACAAAACTATACATAATACAATCGGCATCTTTAAGAGAAGAAATTTATCTCTTTAGCCTCTTTTTTTAAAATATAATCTCTTGTTATATTTAAAGACAAAAAGATCGACGTCGAAGACGGAAAAGTTAAATTGAAACGGACTTCGTAACGCTTAAATATTTTACAACTTTCAGAACTGTTACACGAGTATCTTAATCTTGTATTGTAATTGACCTTACAAAATACGAGAGAGATCAATTAATTTTATACAATGATTATATCACACTTTAAGCTTTCCTCGTAGGCTTTAGATACCACTTCTCGCACATGATTCCAGTATCTATACTTCGTCAATGCCTGAAAAATATGTCTGTATTTCTCCTCCGCCATTCATTTCCTCTCCTTCAATATTGCCCTATAACGCACGAACGTAGCTTTACATCTGTATGTACAGCTTGCATTAATGCACTCTAATCGTTCTCGGATTTTCTGCGTTTCTTCGAGCGCGGACTGTCGGTATCGTGGGGACTCGGAGTGATATGACTTCGTTTCCGCTTAAGGCTGCTCTCGTTCGCCTCGCTGCTACTGCTCGCCGCTGTCCTGGTCTCCCTCCGAAACGTTCCCTCTCCCGTTGCTTGAACCAAAATCTGGAAAATTAAATGACATTATCGATCTTCGAAAATAGGCAAACGTTTAAAGAGGAAACGATAAAATACGCATTGAAAGAGTATGATTAAAAAAAAGACATTTAACATGCCTTTAAAAATATTTTCACTGGTATAAATTATATTAAAGTATATTAAATGACATTATCGATTTTCGAAAATATACAAACGTTTAAAGAGGAAACAATAAAATACGCATTGAAAGAGTATGATTTAAAAAAAGGAGACTTAACATGTCTTTCAAAATATTTTCACTGGTATTGTTTTTTGCTCTAACCAATTTCCTAATACATTTTTAAACAAGCACACCAGCAGTCGCTAGCCAAAAAGTATTGTATAAATTAGAATTATTAATAAATAGAATATTTTTTTCACCTGCATATGCTGCAAGCACTCCTCCTGCATCGAGACTGCCATTTTAAAGATAAACGTATCGTGCTTGTTGTACATGATCGCGTTCTGGAACATGAGCATTACGTCCCTCTGAAAGTGCATGGTCGACCTGATCGTGCCGTTGTCGATGTTCTTCTTGATGGTCGACAGATCCATCGGTCGGAAGATCACCGAATGATACCCGGGCGCCTGGTCCTCCGTGATCGGCCTGAGAAACACCGACGCGTACTTGTGCGTGGCCAGACGATTGTAGACGAGCATCACCGCCTTCTTCCAAGCACGATAATCCGCACCCTCCCCGGTGCCCTCGTTCTCCGGCTCGCTGTCCACGGCGACGTTCTGCTTCTTGGAGTACGTCTTCATCGCCCGGCTGCTGCTCAATTTGCTCAACGAGGACTCCTCCTCGTCCAGTTCCCCGGGCTCCTCCGCGACCGCAGATTCCATCTCCTTCTTTATGCTCTGCTCACCTTCCACGAGCTTCTTCTTGACGTCCTCTTTCTCCTCTTTCTCCAACTTTTCCACCTTTACCACCAGCTCTTTCTCTCTCTTAGCGGTCTCCGATAGAAGCGGGCTCTTCCTCTGGAACGAACCGTTAGCTTCCGATTTCGTTTCGGTTTTTGGTTCCTCGGACTTCACTTCCACAGTCTCGGTTTTCTTGACGATCATTTCCGCATCGACCGTCTTGGCCTCGACCGATTCGCTCTTGACGCTCTTTTCGTCAGGTTTGGTCGCCACACGTGTGGTATCGTCGTTCCCCTCGGCCGGCTCGCCGCCGGCCTCCTCCTCTTTGACTTCTACGCCCTGCAAGATGGAACTCGTAGTATCCTCCGAGGAGTCCTTGACCTCCTCCTTCTTAAACCCGTCTGTGAATATCTCCGACGTTTCCTCGTTCGCTTCTTCCGCCTGTGATTTTATCGAAGCTTCCTCCTTCGTCTCCACGACAGTCTTCTCTTTTACCGACTCCTCCTTGAACGATTCCAAGGATTCCGCGCTCTCGACCGTGTTCTCGATGATCTGCTCCTCCGCCACCGCTTTCCTCTTACTCTCCGAACCCTGACTGCTCTCGTCGTCCTCCAGGATCAAGCTGATGTCCTGCGACTTTTCCGTATCTTCGGCACTGGGCAGCTCGTTCGTCACCTCCGACGAGACGCTGACAATCTCCGCGGACGGCACGTCCTGCTGATCCCCTGTAATTTTCGCCAAATATATTTGTAATTGATCTAATCCCGCGTTATCTTTACCTTCAGTGTCTTCCGGTGCCTCCTTCTGCTCTTTAACGCTACCGGACGACTCTTTGTCCGCATTAGGTGCAGCCACTTCTGCCTCTTCTTCCTCGTCGTCTTCCTCTTCTACCTCCTCGTCCACGATCTCGCGTATCGTTTCCTTCGTTTCGTCCAGAGGTTTAGAGTCCTTTTCTTCAGTTTCTACGTTCGCCGCAGCATCCACGGATTTCGCGTCAACGTTAGGTTGCTTCTCCTCCGGTGGAGTATCTTTACCAGTTTCTCCGTCATTGATTTGTATCTCGAGTTTCTCCGTCAAAGTCGTCCTCTTGTCGCAAGCACTCGTCTCGGACTTTGTCTCCGGTGTGTTTGGCACGGTCTTCGTGATCTCCGCGACGATAATTTTAGGTTCCTGCGGCCTATCTATGGCCACGGTCCCAATAATCTCGGCGATGTTCGACGTACTGGAGTCGATCTCCTCGATCGCCATTTCGCTTTGCGGCGAATCGGACAGCGACACGGCCTCGTCCACGTCCCTCGGCTGCGGCCTCGGTCCGGTTGCTGCTATCGGTGTTTCCGTCACTTGCTGGGGTATACTCGCGAGACTGATAACCGCCGTCGTTGTCGTCGTCGTCGTCGAGCCACTCGTGTCGAGCGTCTGTGAAATCCTGTCGTTCTTGATAATTTCTTCGAGGTCGTCGATGATGTCGTTCAGCTCGTCCTTATTGATCACATCCGGTATCATCTTTTTCTGTATCACGTCTATGTCATCAATTATCTGCACCATATTCTTCGACACAGGTACGTTTGCCGGGGCGGTGGCGGCGACGGTCGCCGGAGCTATCGTTGACATCGTCGTCGATTCCGCCGCCTCGTTCTGGATAGCCGTCTGCCGAACCTGGGCTTGCGACTGCGGCGCTTGCTGGAGATTGCGCACCTCGGAGGTAGTGGCGGCCACGGTAGCGGTTGTCTGTTGCTGCTGCGCGTGGGACACGATCGCGGTCGGGGTTGTCGTCTGCAGATTCGGCAGGGGCCCTCTCTGCGTGCTCGCTGGCATTTCCAGCAGCATGGAGAGCGTGGGCGCGCCGACGGACGGCCGTTCCGGTGTCGCGTTCGCGCTGGCAATCGCCGTCGAGACCATCTGCTGCAACTGCGGCGACACGTTCTGCGCCAGCTGTGGATTCAGCGCCTTGGAGCTGGACCCGAGCAGGCTGGTGATGGTCGGCGAGCTCACCTGCACGGGCGTGGATGGAAAGGACTGCACGGTCTGAGTGGTCGGACTGGGGGACTTGAGCAGGCTCGTCAGCAACGGTGATCTGCCGCCCTTGTTGATCTTCTTCTCCTCGTCGTTCTCCGCGACCGGCGATTCCGCGACCGCAGCCGGTTCATGCGGCACCTCCGTTGTACCCTCCATCACCTTGGTCTGGCGAGTCTGGTTCGCGCTCGCGGTCGAGACGGACGGCGAGCTCATGTCCTGCTTCTGCTGCTGCTGCTGCTGACGTTTCGCCAGCCACGCCATATGTGTCCGCACCTTCTGCTCCGCCTCACGTTCCTCCTGCTGTATGTCGAGCCACATCTTCTCCAGCTTCTCGTCGCTGATCGCGCCGGACTTGAGTTGACTTAAGTCCGCCTTGAGCCGCAGATACTCCTCCTTCTGACGGCTCAGCGTCTGCGTCAACTCGGATATTCTCTCCTGCGTCAATTTTCTGACTACGGACTCGAACGCGGTCTCGCCGCTCTCCCGCTTCTTCCTCTTCGGCGTATTGACATGATCCAGTAGATGGGAGTATTGCGCGGCGCATGACTTAAACGAGAACCAGTCCGCGGGCCTTACCGGCTCTTTTTCAGCAAATGGTTTCAACGATCTGGACACACTCATAAAATTCAAATTCTGATCCCCGGTCTTCAGTACGCTTGATGCGAGACACAATTGCTCCCGCGTGGTCCATGGGTCTATGGGTCCAGAGCTTGCGCCACGTTTGACTTTCATTCCTGAAATTGAATTTTCTTAATTAAATACCATCCAGCTGTCTTTTATATGAAAAAATTTAATGAATAACAAAATGAGAGAAAATATCATATAAAAAAATTACAAAATTGATTAAACCAAGTAACTTTAATCGTTATACATAACGAATGAAGACCAAAATTAAATACCATCTAGCTGTCTTTTGTATAAAAAAAAATTAAATAACAAAATGAGAGGAAATATCATATAAAAAAATTACAAAATTGATTAAACCAAATAACTTTAATCATAAACATAGTGAATAATCGTAAAGATAGAAATTAGATAAAGCATTTTTTAGAACTACAAATATTAAGTCTATTTTAGTTGCATTTCATTTCCCTGATTTCTTTTTAGTTATCCTTAAACATAATTTATATTTAAATACCGAAAAAGCAGAAAAATACAAGCATATAGAAATATAAATAGAATTTGCGCGGTAGGGACTTCTTTACGTTGACATTCTTTGCCCGTACAGGTTAGCGTACACCTAGCTATCTCATTTCGACTATCTGTCCGAGTATCTGTCTACTTCAAAGTGGATAAAACTGGCGTATTCCACAAGTGACGACAAAGCATAGAATGAGACTATCCGAAATCTGTCGGTTTAAAGCCAAGATATGCAATAAAAACTCGACGCAGTTGTCTTAACCTATAAGCCGAGCATCATCTTTCGTCAAAAGTGCGAGGAATGTCGAAAGTCGAACTCACTCTCTTGCATCGATGCCATCGCGTTTCTCTCTTCGTGAGATACCGGACTCGCTGCGATTTACGGAATATACGCGCGACGCGAATCCTCGAACGAACAATTTTCGTGGAGTTGCGCTCTGCCTGGCGACTCTTCGAACAGCAATCGGAAACGAGTTTCGTTCCGCAGTTCGGAACATACACACACGCACACGTGTCTGCCACCTGGAATCCGAGTTTCTCACAGTATTCCTCCGATCTAAAATGTCAAAAAGCTCAACGAGTTTCACGTATTTTCAGAAATCTCTTGTAGCCCTGACAGCACTCGACAGAGTGCTATCATTGAGCCCTATAGAATTGTATACTAATTATTATTATTATTTAGTCCTACCCATACCCTTTTGGTCTTTTCAAATTTACGTCTATTGCAATTGGCTGGATCCAAAAGTAAGAGCCAATAACATTCGACTCGAATTCGCTCCGTTCGGTCGAGTTTAGGTTATGGCTCGTTTAATTGCGCGTACAGAATACGGAGTTCGTTTAATTCACGAAGCTCAGAATATATGGACCCTCCTTAATTTAATGAATTCGGAATACAGGGCCTCTTTATTTTCTCGAAATACGTACAGTCTGTTTCAAATTCAGATGTTCGGAATAGAGGGGGGGATTCCTGTCAATTCCAATTTAACACAGATTTTTCGAAACGAAGATTTCGACAAATAGTACAATTTTGGAACGATAAAAAATGCTTTGATTTGTCATATATTATATATCGTCAATATCATCAATGAGAAAGCACGTACACACCGACGCAGCGCCAAAGAACAGACTTGCGTCGCGGCGGAACGCGGAACGGACAGCTGATCGTGATTCGAAACTGCTCCGCGGCGACGGAACGCAGGAACGTCGTGACGGGAGTCGGGAAACGTCGTAATGGCGGAACGAGTGGTGGCCGTCGAGGTATGCGTCCGCACGAACCGCGTCTCGTCGCCGTGAGTTGAGACCAGCGCGCGACAGCGAGCGAGGCCAGCGGCCGTGCCGTCGAGGGTCCGGTCTCGTGGACCACACCGTTTACGTTTGTGAGATTCGTCGACAGCGTCCCTCCGCGCCGCGACACGATGATGAATAATCGCAGGCGCACCAACAACTTCACGTACGTCAGCTCGTGCGTGAAGTACATGATCTTCATGCTGAATTTCGTCTTCTGGGTAAGAGCTGATCTCGATCTCCTCCCGGCCGTCACGCTTTTCCGTCCACGTCGCGCGCGAACGTGGGAAAGCAGCGATTCGCAATTTGCTCGGCAGGCGGAATTACGGACGCACGCGTTTTTTTTTTTTTTGCGTCGGTTTTGAATCCACCGACGTCAATTGCCAGTTCTAAAGCTAAATCACCACATGTCCGTACGTGAAAGTGGAACGAGAGCTGAAGATAATCAATGTAGAAACTCAAATGAAGGCGCGGAAGAACGTTGTATCGAACATTTTTTTTACCGATTTTATACATATTTAGCCCACACACGAATAACGTTCCATTAAAACCTGAGTTTTCATTTAAAAAAAAGATGATTGCAACGTTTTTCCAGAGAGCCCTTTAAATGTAACGAAGGACGTTAGACGAAAATAATTTTCTTTATGCCCAGCTGTTTGGCGGACTGCTAATCGGCGTAGGTCTCTACGCGTTCGTGGACAAATGGCAGGCGACTGGATCTGTCAGGGTGGAGAACGTCTACGACGTGGTCCTGAACATTTCTCTGGTGATGCTGATCGCCGGCGGGGTGGTCTTCGTCGTCAGTTTCGCGGGATGCGTTGGAGCCCTTCGCGAAAACACATGCCTTCTTAAATTCGTTAGTTTTCTGCTGTACAGCATGTTAAATTCCCTTCAAGCGGCGCGAAACGGATGCACGCGATTGACTGACCGAATGATCCTTTCAGTACTCGCTGTGTCTTCTGGTATTCTTCCTCCTGGAGATGGGTGTAGCGATCGTCGGTTTTGTATTCCCGCACACATTGCAGTCTCTCTTGGAAGAGTCGTTCACGGACAAAATAATTCAGACGTACAGAGAAGATCCAGATCTGCAAAATTTCATTGATTTTGGCCAGCAAGAGGTAACGATCGCGAGTGTAAAATTATTAATAATGATAAAGATACATTTGCACGAGTTAGTCGATTTCGTACACGCAGCAGAAATATTCGTAAAACTTTATATTACAGTTCAAGTGTTGCGGCTTGAGCCAAGAGGGATACCTGGACTGGGGGAAGAATGAATATTTCAATTGCACCAGCCCCAGCGTAGAACGTTGCGGCGTACCGTTCTCTTGTTGCATAAACGCTACTGACATATCCGTACGTACATTATCTGTTGAATTCATGCCGTAGAAAGCCAAAGATAAGTGAAAGATGTCTTATCTTTGAAAGACATTTTTAGTCCATTCATTGCTAAATATATGTATATACAGGGTGTTTATAAAGTATCGGACTCCCCCTCTATCTCAGAAAATACTAACTGGATAAAAAAACTTTAAAGACAAAACTTTTAGGAAATTTCCCTGAAATTTTCTAAGATAAAGGGGAAGGTCCGATACTTTATGAACACCCCGTATATGTATTATAGCACGCACGTGGTAATAATGATGACAATTATATAAAAAGGTCACTGCCAAACGATAAGCGGCTAGTTAAGTGCAGTTAAATGAAAGCCATTAGCAACGATAGTGATAAAGTTAGGCGCAACGAACGTTTTATATAGTGAGTCATGCCAATGAGTGGGCACAATTACTAAGCTCACTTGCAATAGTAATATATGGTGAGTCATGTCAACACGTGGGCACAATTACTAGCTCACTTACAGTAATAATCGGCGATAAAAACTGCCTTATCTTTCCGAAATGACTCGATATAACTCCTTAAATTTCTCAAAGTAAAATTCCACTCAAAAAATGCAATGTCACCGAGTCACTCAAGTTGGAGTGACTTTTTATTCGTATGGAGAGAACTTTTCCATTCTGTCATAGACGGAACATTTTCAATTGTAATTAAAGAGTAAACCTGATATGCTCTAACTAAGTCACTGTGGTTGAAAATAGTATCGCGCTAAGCAAGAAGAAAATTGATAAATGATATCTTTTTTTAGTTTTCTTTCTTTTAGCTTAATTTATTTCCAGAAAATTTAATCGAATATTTTTTTAACAAATTATATTTAAGCGATATATTTCTAAACGGAGAGAACAACGGCAAATACGAATTTTTGTAGCACATC